>NC_090649.1:286794867-286997367 GCF_040937935.1 Hyperolius riggenbachi
CATACAGAACATAAGCAGTCCTATGAGTAAGCTTTGGGGTGCTCCAAATAGGAGTGGGTGAGAGGAAGTGTGGGAAATCCTAAATACCCTATCAGGGTTGGAAGAGAGCAAAAAGAATGCAAGACTATGGATGGCTAAAGAGGACAGAATTTGAAATATCAGAGAGTGACCATCCATACTGATTGCTAAATACAGAAGAGAAAGAGGAATATGGAGTGGTGGTCTTTAGATTCAGCAGTTAGTACATTAGAAGTTACTTTAGTAGAGAGGCAATACAGCAATGAGAAGGGGAATGAGGAGGGGAAGATGCCATTGTAAGAGGAAAGGTTAGAAAGAGAAGTCATAGCAATAATAAGGTCAAGGGAAGAATAAGTAAGGCTCCATTTTGAGCGATTGCGCTATTTTTTAACATTTGATCGCTTTACAATCATGAAAAAGCGCTGCATGCATCACGTTTCAGATTTTCCTCAAATCGCTGGCAGTCCCTGCAGTGATCACTGCCATATACTATACATTAAACTAGCACTTTTCAAAGCACTAGGAATCCCCAGTGATTTTAAGCGCTGCAGAAATCACCCAAAAAGCTCCCCAGTGTGAATGGACCCTGCGGCAAGACTTGGAAATTAGGGAGGACAGTTCATTTTTATTTGGTTGAAAAATGTTCTAATGTAAAAGTGGCAGGAGGATAAACATAGGAGGGCCATAAAATATTGTGGACATAGAAGTTCTGAGAAAACACAGCTTAACCTCCCCAGGACTGCCTCACGCCAATGGGCGTGGCCGTGGTGTGGCGATTGGCGTCAAGTACTGGGGCTGCATTTTGCAGGAGATCGCGCGCTGGGTGCACGTGCATCTCCTGCTCAGGGGGCTATTGCCACTCAGGAGACTGTTAGACGGCGAAACCGCCATCTTTACTGTTAGTACAGTGCTGCGATCAGCAGCAGCGCTGTACTGGGGACAGCCGTGTGACACGGCTGTCCCCCTGGGGGACAAGAGAGTGATCGGCTCTCATAGGCAGAAGCCTATGACAGCCGATCGCCGTGATTGGCCAGCTGGGGGGGAGGGAGGGGATTGGAAAATAAATAAATAAAAAAATAGTCAAAAACAGAAAAAAACAAACAAACATAAATATTTATAAAAAATAAATAAAGAACTGGGGTGCGATCAGACCCACCAACAGAGAGCTCTGTTGGTGGGGGGAAAAGGGGGGGGATCACTTGTGTGCTGTGTTGTGCGGCCCTGCAGCTTGACCTTAAAGCTGCAGTGTAAAACAGAAAAAAACACAAACAACCGGGAGTCCCCAATAGTGTATTATTGATGATATTGAAGTATAAATGTAATAGCAAATAGAGATATATACTCACAAACATGGGTTGCCAAGTGTCAGGCAACCACTCTTTGCGCATATGGGGAAAATAAGCCTGTCCCCACTCAGGCTAAGAAGTCGCTCTCCGTTGTAGGAAAAAAGGGGTTTTCACACCCATCCACCAGGTGGATAACAATGTGCAATGGATACAGAGGCGCCAGCAGAATAAAAAACATGAAACAATTTAAAAACAGTAAAATCAGGGGGGGTAAGGGTGGACTTACCTCCCCAGAAGGTCAAACACAACCAATGTGATTGGTAAAGACAACATTTAATTTGTACTCCAAATAAAACAATTGCAACACGTTTTGCGGGTCTCACGCCCGCTTCCTCAGGCAAAATACAAAAAGGAGTAACTCAGACGTTGTGCAGTTAGATGCAGCGCCTCTTGCTTAAAGCTGCAGTGGCCATTTTAGTAAAAATGTGCCTGGTCTTTAGGGGGGATTACCACTGTTGTCCTCTCAAGTGGTTTTTAGTGCTTTCAACAGAGAGGAGAGACAAAGGTGAATGAAGCCCATGGTAATATGGCGGTTGTCTTGAAACTGAAAGATATTGAATTTTATTTTCAAAATAAAAGACCACATGTTCAGCTTTGACACCATTTAAATATAAGTACATACATTACATAGAAAACTGAATGATTTGAACTGCTTCTGGTTGCTGCTGCTATCTGAAAACGGAAAATGCAGAACGAGAAAGGAACGTTTTATACTATGTTGGCAGGAGAAGAAAAGAAATGTAGCCGCGTCATTTAGTTGCGATTAGCTGAACTATAGTAACAGGCAGATCTAGCCATTGCATATTGCTACTTTCTTGAATGCTTGTCATAGGATTGCTCTTTGGAATTTATGTGCTTTTCCTTATGTGACTATAATTAGCTCTTTACTTTTGTCTCTGATTCCACATGATTTTCTTCAGTACTGACTAATGATCAAAGCTTAAACCTAACTGATGATAGTTGGGAACAGCCCTAACATATCTTAATTTTCACTCCGGTTTTCCTAAATCATACTCACAGAATGAACAGCAATCAGCTTACCTGGGCACTGTAAAATTACCTTGGATTAAATGATCCACCAATAGGTAAACAGATCGACTTAATAAATTAACAACATGCTTGTTCTTTATAAAGAAGGTTCCCCCAACCAATGAAGTGAAGAACTGGAACCAGACTCAATAAATTAGCAAAGGTTCCTTTGGATAGTATGTTAATTCTTTATAAAGAAGGACCCCCACCAAAGAAATGAAGAACTGGAACCATATTTAATAAATTAGCACAAGTTCCTTTGGACAGCATGTTAGTTCTTTATAAAGAACACCGTCCCCTCAAAGAAATGAAGAACTGGAATGATATTTAATAAATTAGCAATAGTTCTTTTGGACAGTATGTTAGTTCTTTATAGAGAAAAAAAAATAACATTTATATTGCACTTTTTTCCCGGGTGACTCAAAGGGCCAGAGCTGCAGCCACTAGGATGCACACTATAGGCAGTAGCAGATAGTCCACAAGAGAGCCCCCTCCCCCCCCCCCCCCCCCAATGAAATGAAGAATTGGAACCAAATGTAATAAAATGAGTATTTAATGACCTTTGGACATTATGTCAGTTCTTTATAAAGAAGGCCTCCCCATCAATGAAATGAAGAACTGGGACCAGTGCTCCTTCAGTTAGAGCAGGATGCATTTTCATAATTGGATCAGCTTAGTTGATATGTAAGGGCTTTTACATACCACAATTTATTGGCTCCTGACGTTTTGTTGCATGTTTCTTTTTAAGTTCTGCACAATTATTTCTTTCATATGTACTACACATTTCTACAAAACAATTTCCATATGCCTGCAAGAAACTTTCATAGGTTAAATTATTTTTTAAATATATTACAACATTTAGGTTGACAACACATCCAGTAAACACATTCGAATGTAATTTTAAATCGACTTCACCTCTCTTAACCAGCAGGCCAATTCTTTTACCCTGTGAGTCACTCTTCATAAGAAACATATTTTGATAATTCTGCCAAGAACTTCTGTCATCATATGTTTTTACTTTTCTGCTTGCATGTAATTCAATTACACAATAATGTTCTTCAGAAAGATGACTAATTAACGTTGGGTATTTTTTTTTTTTTTTACTTCTTCCAAATGGGTAGCCTCACATTTCCATGATAGTTTTATGCTTTTGAAGATTATTTTAATATGCATTTCTAGTGGGAAACACCAATTAAACAGAGAAAGGTAGCTTTCCCTTGTTTAATTTATTGGATGTCATCTGATTAGATTTGGTTTGTAGCCCAGTGTCATTATACGGAATTGGCAATAAGTTTAAAGGTTTATTTTGGCCCAGAAAGTACCTCATTAGGGCTTCCATGCGTAAATCTGTCTTCCGTCTGGTTACAACACATGCCACTTTTGTAGTGTTTTCAATAAACGGAGGGACATGCAAATGATGGGATGCATTCACTTTTCAAACCATTGACATGTTATTTTAAATTAGTGCAGAATGTGGGATTTTTTTTCCTTTTGGCATGTGATATAATAGAAAGGATTTTGGCATGAGAAATGAGTCTAATTAACAGAATTTGAATTTGACAGAATAATCATTGATTTATACGCTGCGGACTACTTGCGAACATTTTGTTGTTTGTAAATTGAAGGAACGCGGCTTTTCAACTAAATTTAATTTCATCCCGTTTGTTGCATACTGCAAGGTGGATCTTATCTTTAATTATAGTTTTACATATGGCGCCTTAAAAAGGCATTTTCGGCGAGGTGAACGCAGACTGGATTCTGTTACAGCTAACAAATGAAAACAAAGAATTAATCCTTCATTGAAATAAAAGAAAGAAAGATTAGGGATTGGCTATTCATAAGCTGAAAGGTTTCTTTTATTTGCTTTTCTTTTTTAGAATCCTCAAATCTGAAGATAATTAATTATGTGGGCTTGAGCAAAGACTTGCTATCAACAGATAATTAAAATCTTCCGCAGAGGGCCGTATATTCTAAATACGTTTAAACATCAAATTATTTTAAAATTGATGCGTTTCAAAAGGTACAGACAGTTTAACCTATAAATTACCTAGAGAAAATGATTTGATTATACTGATACACACTCATATGTGCTTGTTGAGCTTCATTTCTACTTTATTTAAACACCATAAGCATTCCATTCTCCTTGGAAAAAACCTTCAACAACATTATTGAATATCACTTCTATAACTTGCTCAGTGCTCACATTCGGACATAAACATCAAGCACTAATGCTTGGTCATGGGGCTTGATTCACATTTGACATTACAGTTCACATCTGAAGTATTCTGTGGGATTCAGGTCTAGGTTCTGTACAGGTCAGTCAAGTAGTTCTTCCACACCTGCCTCAGTAAACTTCTTTATAGATATTACTTTGTGCACAGGAGCATTGTCATGCTGAAGCAGAAAAGCACCGCCCCCCCCCCCTGACATTTACCCTTTCCTAGTAGAGGTGTAGCGAACGGTTCGCCGGCGAACGGTTCCAGGCGAACATTGGTGGTTCGCGTTCGCCTGCGCCAGGCGAACTTTTACGGAACTTCGATTCGCCCCATAATGCACTATGAGGGTCAACTTTGACCCTCTGCATCACATTCAGCAGGCACATTGTAGCCATTCAGGCTACAGTAAGCCCTGGAGCCCCACCCCCCTTATATAAGGCACGCTCCGGCGACCATTACACTCACTCGTGTGCCTGCTAGTGAGAGGAAAGGGACAGCTGCTGCAGACTTGTTCTTCTAGGGACAGATTAGTTAGGTTCTTGGCTGCTTAGTTTGCTCCTTGGCTGATTGTTATTGCTTTATAGCACCCTAGCTTTTGTCAGAGCTCATCCTGTACTTTTTTTTTTTTTTTTTTTTTACTGTGTGTCAAACTGACACTTTTGTTGCATGCACAGCCTTGCTAATTGATAGTGTGTGTGTGCCACTGCCAGCAGCCCAGCACATTCAGTGACTGGCTGCCTGTGTGTGTGACAGGGAGCTGCACATTGTACTACCCAGTACTGCATATACCCCCAGTACCAGTTGTGTTTACTTAACCCACCTCATCACTGCACATAACTACCTGTAGTGTTGAGTGAACCCAGCTCACTGCATCCTACTACTACCTGTTGTGTTTACTTAACCCACCTCATCACTGCACATAACTACCTGTAGTGTTGAGTGAACCCAGCTCACTGCATACATCTAATACCTGTTGTGTTTACTTAACCCACCTCATCACTGCACATAACTACCTGTAGTGTTGAGTGAACCCAGCTCACTGCATATACCTACAACCTGTTGTGTTCAGTGAACCCAGCTCACTGCATCCTACTACTACCTGTTGTGTTTACTTAGCCCACCTCATCACTGCACATAACTACCTGTAGTGTTGAGTGAACCCAGCTCACTGCATATACCTACTACTACCTGTTGTGTTGAGTGAACCCAGCTCACTGCATCCTACTACTACCTGTTGTGTTTACTTAACCCACCTCATCACTGCACATAACTACCTGTAGTGTTGAGTGAACCCAGCTCACTACATATACCTACTACCTGTTGTGTTTACTTAACCCACGTCATCACTGCACATAACTACCTGTAGTGTTGAGTGAACCCAGCTCACTGCATACACCTAATACCTGTTGTGTTGAGTGAACCCAGCTCACTGCATCCCACTACTACCTGTTGTGTTTACTTAACCCACCTCATCACTGCACATAACTACCTGTAGTGTTGAGTGAACCCAGCTCACTGCATATACCTACTACCTGTTGTGTTGAGTGAACCCAGCTCACTGAATCCTACTACTACCTGTTGTGTTTACTTAACCCACTTCATCACTGCACATAACTACCTGTAGTGTTGAGTGAACCCAGCTCACTGCATCCTACTACTACCTGTTGTGTTGAGTGAACTCAGCTCACTGCATCCTACTACTACTTGTTGTGTTTACTTAACCCACCTCATCACTGCACATAACTACCTGTAGTGTTGAGTGAACCCAGCTCACTGCAAATACCTACTACCTGTTGTGTTTACTTAACCCACCTCATCACTGCACATAACTACCTGTAGTGTTGAGTGAACCCAGCTCACTGCATACACCTAATACCTGTTGTGTTTACTTAACCCACCTCATCACTGCACATAACTACCTGTAGTGTTGAGTGAACCCAGCTCACTGCATATACCTACTACCTGTTGTGTTAAGTGAACCCAGCTCACTGCATCCTACTACTACCTGTTGTGTTTACTTAACCCACCTCATCACTGCACATAACTACCTGTAGTGTTGAGTGAACCCAGCTCACTGCATACACCTAATACCTGTTGTGTTTACTTAACCCACCTCATCACTGCACATAACTACCTGTAGTGTTGAGTGAACCCAGCTCACTGCATATACCTACAACCTGTTGTGTTGAGTGAACCCAGCTCACTGCATCCTACTACTACCTGTTGTGTTTACTTAACCCACCTTATCACTGCACATAACTACCTGTAGTGTTGAGTGAACCCAGCTCACTGCATATACCTACAACCTGTAGTGTTGAGTGAACCCAGCTCACTGCATATACCTACTACTACCTGTTGTGTTGAGTGAACCCAGCTCACTGCATCCTACTACTACCTGTTGTGTTTACTTAACCCACCTCATCACTGCACATAACTACCTGTTGTGTTGAGTGAACCCAGCTCACTGCATATACCTACTACTTCCTGTTGTGTTGAGTGAACCCAGCTTACTGCATATACCTACTACTACCTGTTGTGTTGAGTGAACCCAGCTCACTGCATCCTACTACTACCTGTTGTGTTTACTTAACCCACCTCATCACTGCACATAACTACCTGTAGTGTTGAGTGAACCCAGCTCACTACATAAACCTAATACCTGTTGTGTTGAGTGAACCCAGCTCACTGCATCCTACTACTACCTGTTGTGTTTACTTAACCCACCTCATCACTGCACATAACTACCTGTAGTGTTGAGTGAACCCAGCTCACTGCATATACCTACTACCTGTTGTGTTGAGTGAACCCAGCTCACTGCATCCTACTACTACCTGTTGTTTTTACTTAACCCACCTCATCACTGCACATAACTACCTGTAGTGTTGAGTGAACCCAGCTCACTGCATATACCTACTACTACCTGTTGTGTTGAGTGAACCCAGCTCACTGCATCCTACTACTACCTGTTGTATTTACTTAACCCACCTCATCACTGCACATAACTACCTGTAGTGTTGAGTGAACCCAGCTCACTGCATATACCTACTACCTGTTGTGTTGAGTGAACCCAGCTCACTACATATACCTACTACCTGTTGTGTTTACTTAACCCACCTCATCACTGCACATAACTACCTGTAGTGTTGAGTGAACCCAGCTCACTGCATATACCTACTACCTGTTGTGTTGAGTGAACCCAGCTCACTACATATACCTACTACCTGTTGTGTTTACTTAACCCACCTCATCACTGCACATAACTACCTGTAGTGTTGAGTGAACCCAGCTCACTGCATATACCTACTACCTGTTGTGTTGAGTGAACCCAGCTCACTACATATACCTACTACCTGTTGTGTTTACTTAACCCACCTCATCACTGCACATAACTACCTGTAGTGTTGAGTGAACCCAGCTCACTGCATATACCTACTACCTGTTGTGTTGAGTGAACCCAGCTCACTACATCCTACTACTACCTGTTGTGTTTACTTAACCCGCCTCTTCACTGCACATAACTACCTGTAGTGTTGAGAGAACCCAGCTCACTGCATATACCTACTACCTGTTGTGTTGAGTGAACCCAGCTCACTGCATCCTACTACTACCTGTTGTGTTTACTTAACCCACCTCATCACTGCACATAACTATCTGTAGTGTTGAGTGAACCCAGCTCACTGCATATACCTACTACTACCTGTTGTGTTGAGTGAACCCAGCTCACTGCATCCTACTACTACCTGTTGTGTTTACTTAACCCACCTCATCACTGCACATAACTACCTGTAGTGTTGAGTGAACCCAGCTCACTGCATATACCTACTACTACCTGTTGTGTTGAGTGAACCCAGCTCACTGCATCCTACTACTACCTGTTGTGTTTACTTAACCCACCTCATCACTGCACATAACTACCTGTAGTGTTGAGTGAACCCAGCTCACTGCATATACCTACTACTTCCTGTTGTGTTGAGTGAACCCAGCTTACTGCATATACCTACTACTACCGGTTGTGTTGAGTGAACCCAGCTCACTGCATCCTACTACTACCTGTTGTGTTTACTTAACCCACCTCATCACTGCACATAACTACCTGTAGTGTTGAGTGAACCCAGCTCACTGCATACACCTAATACCTGTTGTGTTGAGTGAACCCAGCTCACTGCATCCTACTACTACCTGTTGTGTTTACTTAACCCACCTCATCACTGCACATAACTACCTGTAGTGTTGAGTGAACCCAGCTCACTGCATACACCTAATACCTGTTGTGTTTACTTAACCCACCTCATCACTGCACATAACTACCTGTAGTGTTGAGTGAACCCAGCTCACTGCATATACCTACAACCTGTTGTGTTGAGTGAACCCAGCTCACTGCATCCTACTACTACCTGTTGTGTTTACTTAACCCACCTCATCACTGCACATAACTACCTGTAGTGTTGAGTGAACCCAGCTCACTGCATATACCTACTACTACCTGTTGTGTTGAGTGAACCCAGCTCACTGCATCCTACTACTACCTGTTGTGTTTACTTAACCCACCTCATCACTGCACATAACTACCTGTAGTGTTGAGTGAACCCAGCTCACTGCATATACCTACTACTTCCTGTTGTGTTGAGTGAACCCAGCTTACTGCATATACCTACTACTACCTGTTGTGTTGAGTGAACCCAGCTCACTGCATCCTACTACTACCTGTTGTGTTTACTTAACCCACCTCATCACTGCACATAACTACCTGTAGTGTTGAGTGAACCCAGCTCACTGCATATACCTACTACCTGTTGTGTTGAGTGAACCCAGCTCACTGCATCCTACTACTACCTGTTGTGTTTACTTAACCCACCTCATCACTGCACATAACTACCTGTAGTGTTGAGTGAACCCAGCTCACTGCATATACCTACTACTACCTGTTGTGTTGAGTGAACCCAGTTCACTGCATCCTACTACTACCTGTTGTGTTTACTTAACCCACCTCATCACTGCACATAACTACCTGTAGTGTTGAGTGAACCCAGCTCACTGCATATACCTACTACCTGTTGTGTTGAGTGAACCCAGCTCACTACATATGCCTACTACTACCTGTTGTCTTTACTTAACCCACCTCATCACTGCACATAACTACCTGTAGTGTTGAGTGAACCCAGCTTACTGCATATACCTACTACCTGTTGTGTTGAGTGAACCCAGCTCACTGCATCCTACTACTACCTGTTGTGTTTACTTAACCCACCTCATCACTGCACATAACTACCTGTAGTGTTGAGTGAACCCAGCTCACTGCATATACCTACTACCTGTTGTGTTGAGTGAACCCAGCTCACTGCATCCTACTACTACCTGTTGTGTTTACTTAACCCACCTCATCACTGCACATAACTACCTGTAGTGTTGAGTGAACCCAGCTCACTGCATATACCTACTACTACCTGTTGTGTTGAGTGAACCCAGCTCACTGCATCCTACTACTACCTGTTGTGTTTACTTAACCCACCTCATCACTGCACATAACTACCTGTAGTGTTGAGTGAACCCAGCTCACTGCATACACCTACTACCTGTTGTGTTTACTTAACCCACCTCATCACTGCACATAACTACCTGTAGTGTTGAGTGAACCCAGCTCACTGCATACACCTAATACCTGTAGTGTTGAGTGAACCCAGCTCACTGCATATACCTACTTCCTGTTGTGTTGAGTGAACCCAGCTCACTGCATATACCTACTACCTGTTGTGTTTACTTAACCCACCTCATCACTGCACATAACTACCTGTAGTGTTGAGTGAACCCAGCTCCCTGCATACACCTAATACCTGTTGTGTTTACTTAACCCACTTCATCACTGCACATAACTACCTGTAGTGTTGAGTGAACCCAGCTCACTGCATATACCTACTACCTGTTGTGTTGAGTGAACCCAGCTCACTGCATCCTACTACTACCTGTTGTGTTTACTTAACCCACCTCATCACTGCACATAACTACCTGTAGTGTTGAGTGAACCCAGCTCACTGCATATACCTACTACTACCTGTTGTGTTGAGTGAACCCAGCTCACTGCATCCTACTACTACCTGTTGTGTTTACTTAACCCACCTCATCACTGCACATAACTACCTGTAGTGTTGAGTGAACCCAGCTTACTGCATATACCTACTACCTGTTGTGTTTACTTAACCCACCTCATCACTGCACATAACTACCTGTAGTGTTGAGTGAACCCAGCTCACTGCATACACCTAATACCTGTAGTGTTGAGTGAACCCAGCTCACTGCATATACCTACTTCCTGTTGTGTTGAGTGAACCCAGCTCACTGCATATACCTACTACCTGTTGTGTTTACTTAACCCACCTCATCACTGCACATAACTACCTGTAGTGTTGAGTGAACCCAGCTCACTGCATACACCTAATACCTGTTGTGTTTACTTAACCCACTTCATCACTGCACATAACTACCTGTAGTGTTGAGTGAACCCAGCTCACTGCATATACCTACTACCTGTTGTGTTGAGTGAACCCAGCTCACTGCATCCTACTACTACCTGTTGTGTTTACTTAACCCACCTCATCACTGCACATAACTACCTGTAGTGTTGAGTGAACCCAGCTCACTGCATATACCTACTACCTGTTGTGTTGAGTGAACCCACCTCACCGCATCCTAGTACCTTTACTGTTCAGTGAACCCAGCTCACTGCATATACCTAGCATCCCCCCGAGATGGACAAAATGGACAAACAAGGTAGAGGAAGAGGTAGAGGCAGACCCAGAGGAAGGCCACCAGGCACCGGCAGGTCTGTGCGAGGTGGTGTTGCTGTGATTTCATGCGGACCTGCCCCAAAATACAGTGCTCAGAAGAAGGCACGTGCCATCACTTCACAAAATCGTGAGGAGGTGATTGAGTATTTAACACAGAACACTTCATCTCCCACAGCCACCAGCGCTACAACAAGCACCACATCCGCTGCATTTGACACTTCGCAGGAGTTATTTGGTGGTGGTGGTGGTGAAATCACCGATTCACAGCCACTACTGCAACAACAAGAAGAAGGCGCAGGTACACCACCTCCTACGTCTGAGTTAGGTGGCGATAGTATGGACGTAACGTGTGTGGAGGGGGCTGATGAAACACCTGACGTTGGTGCAGTTGAGGAGGTGTCTGAGGAAAGTGCAGCTGGCCAGGAGGATTATGATGACGATTATACGGATACCACATATGTTCCCGGTAGAGGAGATGACCAGGGGGACAGTTCAGAGGAGGAGTCAGAGAGGACTAGGAGGAGACGACTCCATGATAGAAGCAGAGGGAGCTCGTCCTCAGAAACAGCTGGGGGCAGTGTCCGGCGCCATGTATCGCCCGCTATGGCCAGACAGCCAACATGTCCTTCAACGTCAGCTGCTGATGCCATCGTAGCGCCATCAGCCCAGGGGGCCCAGCGGTTTGGAAATTTTTTAACGTGTGTGTCTCAGATCGGAGCAAAGCCATCTGGTGTCTCTGCCAGCAAAAATTGAGCCGTGGAAAGGCCAACTGTCATGTAGGGACAAGTGCTTTAAGAAGGCACCTGGAGAGAAGGCACAAACAGCTATGGCAAGAACACCGGAGGAAAAGCAGCACCCCTCAAAAGACAAGCCGCGGAGAATAACCGCGGCAGCCGTCACAGGGGGCTTCTGCTGCTCCACGTTCCCATGGTATTGTTCGTGGCTGGGGGGAGGAAGAATGGCTACACCTAAACAATTTAAAAATACAACCATCTAAACTTTCAACCAATTTAAAAATACAACCATCTAAACTTTCAAACAATTTAAAAATACAACCATCTAAACTTTCAAACTATTTAAAAATACAACCATCTACATTTTCAAACAAATTACAAAAATGCCAACAAAACTTGCCCTCCGTAAAACATTCTTGGCAAATGCTTTCGACTTGGTTTGTCTTCCGCTGGCTCAAGGGTCCATCTGACCACAGATGCCTGGTCTGCAAAGCACGGTCAGGGCAGCTACAGCATGGGTCTCAGCAGGCTCCCACTTCGGGCTGGAATCCAACCTTCATTCCCCGCGGTGACATTTGCAGACTTGCCCTCCATAACGGATTCCCGTTAAAGGATTTAAAGTTAATTCATTTCAAATACACAGCAGGGCCTCGAAAGTCAGCCTCCTGTATTGTTATTTTTGGTCACTACCTCGGGGCGGGCGTGCATGCCTGCCTGCTGCCCTCCTTGGATGTGTAGTGGTAGCCGTTTCTCAGGCTCCACACCGGATTCCATCCCTCATTCCCCGGCCATTACCTGGGGTCACAAATGGCAGACTTGCCCGCCTCCATATGATTCTCGTGAAAGGAATGTGGTGTCATCTTTGCCCGCCATAACTGGTTCTCGTTCAAGGATTTAAAG
Organism: Hyperolius riggenbachi; assembly: GCF_040937935.1. Classification (NCBI taxonomy): domain Eukaryota; kingdom Metazoa; phylum Chordata; class Amphibia; order Anura; family Hyperoliidae; genus Hyperolius; species Hyperolius riggenbachi. Next base: position 286,807,893 of record NC_090649.1, read on the forward strand.
TACATTCATTTCAAATACACAGCAGGGCCTCGAAAGTCCGCCTCCTGTATTGTTATTTTTGGTCACTACCTCGGGGCGGGCGGGCGTGCATGCCTGCCCGCTGCCCTCCTTGGATGTGTAGTGGTAGCCGTTGCTCAGGCTCCACACCGGATTCAAACCCCTCATTCCCCGGCCATTACCCGGGGTCACAATGGCAGACTTGCCCGCCTCCACAGGATTCTCATTGTAGCGGTACTGAACAAGTACACAGCAAGTAGAAAATGTAATTTAAAAACAAAACGTAAGCTTTTTAACAATGCCATGGAAAGTTGAGAAGAAAGTCACACATTACCTGACATCACTGAGTGAGGAAGAGCAATCTCGCCATGTTGCGCAGTAGTCCAGCATGGCCGTCACTACACAAAGAGCTGTTTGCGGTGCGTTACACAGTGAGTTTGGTGTGTCAGTGTGAAGCAGTACTCTAATTACACTCCCTGATTGATGTATACACATGCAAGATGTTTTAAAGCACATTAGGCCTACAATTTAGCATTCAATGTGATTTCTGCCCTTAAAACGCTGCTTTGCGTCACATCCAGATTTTTCCCCGGGACTTTTGGCATGTATCCCACTCCGCCATGCCCCCGTCCAGATGTTAGACCCCTTGAAACATCTTTTCCATCACTTTTGTGGCCAGCATAATTTTTTCTATTTTTCAAAGTTCGCCTCCACATTGAAGTCTATTGCGGTTCGCAAACTTTTCCGCGAACCGAACCTTCCGCGGAAGTTCGCGAACCCGGTTCGCGAACCGAAAATCGGAGGTTCGCGACATCTCTATTTCCTAGTCCCCAACCACAACTGATAAACTAACCTCTTGCTATCCTATATCCTAACTACCCCTCCTTATCATAGTGTGATACTAACTAATACTCACTTTCCACTGTCTGTTTTGGCACAGAACACTTATATTGTGCTTTTCTGATGGTGGACTCAAAGTGCTTCAGGGCTGCAGCCACCTAAGACATGCTCCATGTGCAACGAGGATCATTAGGAAGCCTTGCCCAAAGACTCTTTACTGTTTTATATACTGGCTTGAGCCAACATAGAATCCTGGTTAAGGGATCAAATCCTGCATAAAAGGCAAGAGCCTAACTAGTTCGCTAACCAGCTGATCCTAATTTGACTTCAGCCCCCTGATGTTGAATGTACTACTTCTGATTACTAGATATTGAAAGTCCAATAGCAGTGTCCTTTTCCCACCACTCCAGTAACTTTGTAACTTTTGTATTGCCTTTGGCATGTTGATTTTAAAGAGGCTCCCCATCCATTCTTCTAGAAATTTCGCATACACTTACATGAGCTTCCTTCAATTAAGTTCACTTTAATAGGTTAATTAAAAAAACACTGTTCAGATAATAGTTTTGAATACTCTGATGACATCACCATTCTGGCTGCACTGCATGTATCCACTCCAGCAGCAGGATTAATAGTGCCTTTTGCATGTATTGCCTGTTGGCACAGGTCTGCATTTCCCATGACCCATAGGGGCTATTGTTAGCCACTAATGTCCTGGAAGCCTGTCGTGGTGCAGTCCAGGAATGAATCTGCAGCTGTGCTGGGTGCATGGGAATTCAACATGACAATGATGGAAACGGATGATTGTTGTCACTTAGGAGAATTGCTGGCCATTGAGTGGCAATGAAAGACATAAAATTGCAATAACTACAGTAGCTCCAACCATCATCATTTTAAAAGAGAAAGCGTGACACTGACCATTATGATTATTTTTTTCCAGAAAGAAAAAGTGATAACAAGTTAGCAAAGGACAACAATAGCTTTATTTAACTTTACACATAAAGCACCACAGTACTTAAAGTGTTTTTAATAAGATAAACTGGAGTTCTTCTTTACATTTAGGCACAGCTGCCTAAAAAAAAAAAAAAAAAAACGGAAAAAAAAAACCAGAAATCAATTTCATTAAAGTGGATCTGAACTCAGAACTTCCTCTCTGCTCTAAAAGCTATGCACCAGAATAATAACCTTTGAAGAAAAATATTTATTTGTTACAGCTGATACAAACCCTGCAATAAATGTACAGTGTGTCTACTTCCTGCTTTCATGAAGCAGACATAGGGTTAGCATCCTGTGATTACAAATTAGCTGCTCTACCAAGGCAGCCAGCTGACATAGCTGAGAGATCAAATTACACTCAGAATTAGTCACAGATGTGGGGGGCAAATAGAAAGGCTAAACTCTCAAAAATACATACAGGGTGCATTTCTCTGTGGTTTCCTTCTGTTTCCTGTGCAAAAGTTCAGGTCCACTTTAAGCTCACAATAAAGAGTTCTTGTTTTGATGTTGTTTTCAGGGGCAGTTTGTATTCCAGAAGTAAGTATAAGGGCAATTTTTTTTATGTACAACACACTTCAGCACTCAGCACTTGTGTGGCCTACTACTTCATGGTTGATCTGTTTTTTGTCGTAAAAGTGACACCTTGTAAAAATGTCTCATTGAAAGTCATTGAGCTATTCAGTCTGAAGCATTGCATTGAAAGTGTTTGTCTAATGAGTTTACAGGACTGTATGTTTGATTTACCTGTGAAGATGTACCGATTTGCACTTAACTGATCTTGCTGCATTAGTAAAATGGGAACGCATTAATTATTTTACTTTGAAAGTGAATGTCAAGATTACCTATTTAAACTGAGTAGAAAATGTTTCTGCATATAGTTAATACAATGGGCCCGATCCAATTCCCCTTTTCTCCAAGTTTTCTCTTAGGCTGATATTTTCAATAGAATACTTTTTAAGTCACCAGCAAGAAAGACAATTCTTAAAGTAATTTTGACTGAACTTTTTCACCCACCTTTGGTACTTTTTTCATTATAGTGGGGACGCGCTCTCAGTACGCCCTGTACTGTAGGAGACAGTGACAGGCGTGCTATGCAGGGTGATTCGGTGCTGTGCTCTGATTGGTCTTCCAGTGCAGTGGTGCTCAGCAGAGCTCGAATATTCGAGTAGCTCGAATATTCGAGCTCTTTTTCAGCTATTCGAGCTCGGTATTCGAGCTCCGAATAGCTGGAGCTATTCGAATGGGCTATCCGAGTACACTCGAATAGCCCATTCACTATTCGAGCTATTCGAGCAACCCGGCGCTATTCGAGCTCGGTACCGAGCTCGAATAGCGTCATAGCCCAGATTGATGTCCTTAGAGCCAATCAGAGGGCTCCCAGGCCCTCTGACGGCAGCCAATCACAGAGGGGGACCCTGGCCAGCCCCTACCCTATAAATAGCGGCCGCCATGTTCCGTTTCTCCATGCTTGCCTGAGACTTGTACAGAGAGAGAGTTGCTCCTTTGTGCTTTGGCTTAGCAAGTGCTCTATTGTGATCATTTACCTAGCGTTTTTGCTCACCTACACCTGCCATATACACCTATATTGTTGTTAGTTAGATAGACATTGAATTTTAGTTAGTAGCTTGTGTGTTACATTAGAGACAGGCAGCTGCTGCAAGCTTACAGGTTTAGGCCTCAGGGGGGCCTTGCCTCTGTGGGCAGCTGTCCTCTGTTTATTTCTCTCATCTATACTAGTATTTCTGCTGTCCTTTACTAATAGTATTGTAGTTATACTGTACTAGGAGTAGGACACTCACTGACTGTCACTGTTTATAGGCTACTAGCTAGCTCCTGCGTGTGTGCACTCACTCACTGTCTGTGTGTACACACACTCTATTTCCTTCTGATTACTGATAGATTATTGTTAGTTAGTTGTACTTACTTACTACTTACTCTTACTGTACCCGTAGGGACACTCACTGTCACTGTTCATATAGGCTACTAGCTCCTGCGTGTGCGCACTGCACTCACTGTCTGAGTGTACACACACAACACACACTCTATTTCCTTCTGATCGCTGATTGATTATCGTAATTAGTTAGTTGTACTTACTGTTACTACTTACTCTTACTGTACTAGGAGTCTAGGACACTCAGTCACTGTCCATAGGCTACTAGCTCCTGCGTGCGTGCACTCACTGTCTGAGTGTACACACACCCACACTCCATTTCCTTCTGATCGCTGATTGATTATCATAATTAGTTAGTTGTACTTACTGTTACTACGTACTCTTACTGTACTAGGAGTCTAGGACACTCAGTCACTGTCCATAGGCTACTAGCTCCTGCGTGCGGTCACTCACTGTCTGAGTGTACACACACCACCCACACTCTATTTCCTTCTGATCGCTGATTGATTATTGTAATTAGTTAGTTCTACTTACTGTTACTACTTACTCTTACTGTACTAGGAGTCTAGGACACTCAGTCACTGTGTTCATAGGCTACTAGCTCCTGCGTGCGTGCACTCACTGTCTGAGTGTACACACACCCACACTCCATTTCCTTCTGATCGCTGATTGATTATTGTAATTAGTTAGTTGTACTTACTGTTACTACTTACTCTTACTGTACTAGGAGTCTAGGACACTCAGTCACTGTCCATAGGCTACTAGCTCCTGCGTGCGGTCACTCACTGTCTGAGTGTACACACACCACCCACACTCTATTTCCTTCTGATCGCTGATTGATTATTGTAATTAGTTAGTTCTACTTACTGTTACTACTTACTCTTACTGTACTAGGAGTCTAGGACACTCAGTCACTGTGTTCATAGGCTACTAGCTCCTGCGTGCGTGCACTCACTGTCTGAGTGTACACACACCCACACTCCATTTCCTTCTGATCGCTGATTGATTATTGTAATTAGTTAGTTCTACTTACTGTTACTACTTACTCTTACTGTACTAGGAGTCTAGGACACTCAGTCACTGTGTTCATAGGCTACTAGCTCCTGCGTGCGTGCACTCACTGTCTGAGTGTACACACACCCACACTCCATTTCCTTCTGATCGCTGATTGATTATTGTAATTAGTTAGTTCTACTTACTGTTACTACTTACTCTTACTGTACTAGGAGTCTAGGACACTCAGTCACTGTGTTCATAGGCTACTAGCTCCTGCGTGCGTGCACTCACTGTCTGAGTGTACACACACCCACACTCCATTTCCTTCTGATCGCTGATTGATTATTGTAATTAGTTAGTTCTACTTACTGTTACTACTTACTCTTACTGTACTAGGAGTCTAGGACACTCAGTCACTGTGTTCATAGGCTACTAGCTCCTGCGTGCGTGCACTCACTGTCTGAGTGTACACACACCCACACTCCATTTCCTTCTGATCGCTGATTGATTATTGTAATTAGTTAGTTCTACTTACTGTTACTACTTACTCTTACTGTACTAGGAGTCTAGGACACTCAGTCACTGTGTTCATAGGCTACTAGCTCCTGCGTGCGTGCACTCACTGTCTGAGTGTACACACACCCACACTCCATTTCCTTCTGATCGCTGATTGATTATTGTAATTAGTTAGTTCTACTTACTGTTACTACTTACTCTTACTGTACTAGGAGTCTAGGACACTCAGTCACTGTGTTCATAGGCTACTAGCTCCTGCGTGCGTGCACTCACTGTCTGAGTGTACACACACCCACACTCCATTTCCTTCTGATCGCTGATTGATTATCATAATTAGTTAGTTGTACTTACTGTTACTACTTACTCTTACTGTACTAGGAGTCTAGGACACTCAGTCACTGTCCATAGGCTACTAGCTCCTGCGTGCGGTCACTCACTGTCTGAGTGTACACACACCACCCACACTCTATTTCCTTCTGATCGCTGATTGATTATTGTAATTAGTTAGTTCTACTTACTGTTACTACTTACTCTTACTGTACTAGGAGTCTAGGACACTCAGTCACTGTGTTCATAGGCTACTAGCTCCTGCGTGCGTGCACTCACTGTCTGAGTGTACACACACCCACACTCCATTTCCTTCTGATCGCTGATTGATTATTGTAATTAGTTAGTTGTACTTACTGTTACTACTTACTCTTACTGTACTAGGAGTCTAGGACACTCAGTCACTGTCCATAGGCTACTAGCTCCTGCGTGCGGTCACTCACTGTCTGAGTGTACACACACCACCCACACTCTATTTCCTTCTGATCGCTGATTGATTATTGTAATTAGTTAGTTCTACTTACTGTTACTACTTACTCTTACTGTACTAGGAGTCTAGGACACTCAGTCACTGTGTTCATAGGCTACTAGCTCCTGCGTGCGTGCACTCACTGTCTGAGTGTACACACACCCACACTCCATTTCCTTCTGATCGCTGATTGATTATTGTAATTAGTTAGTTCTACTTACTGTTACTACTTACTCTTACTGTACTAGGAGTCTAGGACACTCAGTCACTGTGTTCATAGGCTACTAGCTCCTGCGTGCGTGCACTCACTGTCTGAGTGTACACACACCCACACTCCATTTCCTTCTGATCGCTGATTGATTATTGTAATTAGTTAGTTCTACTTACTGTTACTACTTACTCTTACTGTACTAGGAGTCTAGGACACTCAGTCACTGTGTTCATAGGCTACTAGCTCCTGCGTGCGTGCACTCACTGTCTGAGTGTACACACACCCACACTCCATTTCCTTCTGATCGCTGATTGATTATTGTAATTAGTTAGTTCTACTTACTGTTACTACTTACTCTTACTGTACTAGGAGTCTAGGACACTCAGTCACTGTGTTCATAGGCTACTAGCTCCTGCGTGCGTGCACTCACTGTCTGAGTGTACACACACCCACACTCCATTTCCTTCTGATCGCTGATTGATTATTGTAATTAGTTAGTTCTACTTACTGTTACTACTTACTCTTACTGTACTAGGAGTCTAGGACACTCAGTCACTGTGTTCATAGGCTACTAGCTCCTGCGTGCGTGCACTCACTGTCTGAGTGTACACACACCCACACTCCATTTCCTTCTGATCGCTGATTGATTATTGTAATTAGTTAGTTCTACTTACTGTTACTACTTACTCTTACTGTACTAGGAGTCTAGGACACTCAGTCACTGTGTTCATAGGCTACTAGCTCCTGCGTGCGTGCACTCACTGTCTGAGTGTACACACACCCACACTCCATTTCCTTCTGATCGCTGATTGATTATTGTAATTAGTTAGTTCTACTTACTGTTACTACTTACTCTTACTGTACTAGGAGTCTAGGACACTCAGTCACTGTGTTCATAGGCTACTAGCTCCTGCGTGCGTGCACTCACTGTCTGAGTGTACACACACAACACACACTCTATTTCCTTCTGATCGCTGATTGATTATCGTAATTAGTTAGTTCTACTTACTGTTACTACTTACTCTTACTGTACTAGGAGTCTAGGACACTCAGTCACTGTGTTCATAGGCTACTAGCTCCTGCGTGCGTGCACTCACTGTCTGAGTGTACACACACCACCCACACTCTATTTCCTTCTGATCGCTGATTGATTATTGTAATTAGTTAGTTCTACTTACTGTTACTACTTACTCTTACTGTACTAGGAGTCTAGGACACTCAGTCACTGTCCATAGGCTACTAGCTCCTGCGTGCGTGCACTCACTGTCTGAGTGTACACACACCCACACTCCATTTCCTTCTGATCGCTGATTGATTATCGTAATTAGTTAGTTGTACTTACTGTTACTACTTACTCTTACTGTACTAGGAGTCTAGGACACTCAGTCACTGTCCATAGGCTACTAGCTCCTGCGTGCGGTCACTCACTGTCTGAGTGTACACACACCACCCACACTCTATTTCCTTCTGATCGCTGATTGATTATTGTAATTAGTTAGTTCTACTTACTGTTACTACTTACTCTTACTGTACTAGGAGTCTAGGACACTCAGTCACTGTGTTCATAGGCTACTAGCTCCTGCGTGGGTGCACTCACTGTCTGAGTGTACACACACCCACACTCCATTTCCTTCTGATCGCTGATTGATTATTGTAATTAGTTAGTTCTACTTACTGTTACTACTTACTCTTACTGTACTAGGAGTCTAGGACACTCAGTCACTGTGTTCATAGGCTACTAGCTCCTGCGTGCGTGCACTCACTGTCTGAGTGTACACACACCCACACTCCATTTCCTTCTGATCGCTGATTGATTATTGTAATTAGTTAGTTCTACTTACTGTTACTACTTACTCTTACTGTACTAGGAGTCTAGGACACTCAGTCACTGTGTTCATAGGCTACTAGCTCCTGCGTGCGTGCACTCACTGTCTGAGTGTACACACACAACACACACTCTATTTCCTTCTGATCGCTGATTGATTATCGTAATTAGTTAGTTCTACTTACTGTTACTACTTACTCTTACTGTACTAGGAGTCTAGGACACTCAGTCACTGTCCATAGGCTACTAGCTCCTGCGTGCGTGCACTCACTGTCTGAGTGTACACACACTAAATTTACTTGTGATTACTACTGATTATTGTAACTGCTAGTTGTACTTCCTGACTGTTACTACTTACTTACTGTACTAGGGGACACTCACTCAGTCACCTCACCAACCAACCCACTCCATTAAAGTACCCCACTTTTCACCCGCCCTTTTACAAAACTTTTGTCTATACGCCCAAAACATTTAAGATGTCTGGAAGTGGCAGCCAGCGCGGTTTGGGCAAGGGGAAGGGCAGCAAGGGAATCAGGAGGAGAGGGAGCAGCATTGTGGCAAGCCGCGGCCGCGGGCGCGCCACCATGCACAGTTCCGCAGCAGCAGCAGCAGCGTCAGTGGCTAACATTCCTCCCATAGCCACTGGCCGTGGACGCCTTGGGCGCCGCCCAGCAGGAGCATCTGCAACTCACGCTGCAGAGACACAGCAGCAGCAGCGTGTAGCACCTGCTCCCATTTTCCTCCAGCCGGGTCGGAAACGTCCCATTGAGGAAAAGGATGCAGACACTGTGGTGCAACTCATGACGGAGGATGAGCAGCCCGCCATCAGCTCTGCATCCGAGGCCTCCACCCTCACCACCACCACCACCACCACCCCTGTTCGCAGCAGCCGCCCAGCAGGGTCTGGGGAGGAGGCCAGTTCACCGTCACTCGCCGACCTGTCATTCAGCAGTCTTTTGACCCCAGGCATCATGAGTAAATTGTCTGCTGTTGTTGGCGATCTTGAGGAGGAGATGCTGATGGGCACTTTGGGGGATGAGGGATTGGACAGCAAGACTGTGGCGACAGTCAAGCAGCCCATCCATGCATCAGGAGAGGAGTTTGGGGGGTCCTCATCCCAGCAGGACATGTTTCAGGAGGGGGAGGATGATGATGACCCGGTGACAGACAGAGACTGGGTGCCACCACCTCCAGGGGATGTCGTCCTCAGCAGCTCTGAGGAGGAGGAGGAGGATGCGCTTGTGGGCCTTGCAAGGAGGCGCATCATTGCAAGCATTGGCAGTGTCCCACAGCCTGCTGGTGTCTCAGGCTCAGCAGCAGCAGCAGCAGCATCAGCCAGTACCACCACCAGCCGCACCCAAGCCCCCCCCCCAACCACCACAGGGAGACAGGCAGCAGCGCTTCCATGCCGTAGGGGGAAGTTTCTGTCACCAATCTGGCGGTTTTTCACCACTCCCACTGTGTACAGCAAGTACGCCACTTGCAACCACTGTCAGCGGAAGTTGAGCAGAGGTGCAGACCCCTTAAAGTTCAGCACCAGCTCGCTCATCAACCACCTTGCGGCTAAACATTTCCACCAGCATGAGGAGTTCCAGAGGCTGAAGGCATCTGCTGCTGGCAGTGGCACCACACCCATCACTGCACAGCCTTCAGCAGCAGCAGCAGCAACAGCAGCCACCCGCCCTCCTGCTCCTCCAGCAGCACCAGCAGGAGTGCGGAAACGCACTGCTCCTCCCCCCTCTGCAACTCCTGCCGCCGACACTGAGGCCTGTTCTGGCAGCCAGTCCTCAGTGGCCTCCTCTGCTGTGTCTGCTGATTCCCGTGTCAGCAAAAGGCCACGCCAGAGCCTTTTGAGCGAGTCCTTCCAGGGGGTGGTTAGGGCTCTGCCTCCCAGCAGCCGTCGCGTGCGGCAGCTGAACGGCTTGCTGGCACGGGCCATGTGCTCCCAACTCCTGCCGTACACGCTCGTGCAGGAGGGGAGCGACATTCGTGCGCTGCTTGCTTGCGCAGCCCCAGACTGGCAGCTCCCCAGCAGACACTTCTTTGCCCGCAAGGCCATTCCTGCACTGCACCGCTTTGTGATGGCCAATGTGGAGCGAGGGCTGGAGCACGCGGTTGGTGAAAGGGTCCACGTCACCATGGACTCCTGGAGCAGCCGCTTCGGGACAGGCCGCTACCTGTCCTTCACTGTCCACTGGGTCAGCTTGGTGGAAGGGGGTGAGGATGGGAGAGCAGCAGCGGGCACAGCAGCAGCAGCAACACAGTGGGTGGTGCCACCCCGCAGGCTCAGGGGAACTGCAGCAGGTTCCTCCGATCCTCTGCCATCCTCCGGCACACCTGGCCAAACCCCCCGCCTCAGCAGCAGCGTGAAGGCCCGCCACTGCCAAGCGCTGCTGCACTTGGTCAGCCTTGGGAAGACCAAGCTGACGGCAACCCATGTGTTGGCCAAACTCCAGGAGCAGGAGAGGATTTGGCTGACCCCCAGAGGCCTCAGAGTCGGAGAGGTGGTGGCCGACAATGGGGCCAATCTGGTTGCCGCAATAGACAGGGGAAACCTGACCCACATCCCCTGTCTTGCCCACGTGCTGAACCTGGTGGTGCAGAAGTTCCTGCGCACCTACCAGGGGATGGGCGAACTGCTGGAAACGGCAAGGAATGTTGTGCGTCACTTCCGGCGCTCGGCTGCAGCCTGTGCGAGCCTGGAAGACGTGCAAAAGGAGCTGGATCTGCCACGCCATCGGCTGATCCTTGACGTTCCGACTCGCTGGAACTCCACCCTGGCGATGTTGGAGCGTCTGGTTGAACAGAGGCACGCTGTCAAACAGTACCTTGCCCTGGCCACTGTTTCCGCAGCTCAGAGAAGGGACAAGACCAGCAACATCCCGTCCATCGTCCCCGATGATGACTGGAGGCACATGCAGCAGGTGTGCTTAGTGCTGGCTCCCTTCCTGCAGGCCACAAACATGGTGAGCAGGGACCATGCTATGGTCTGCGAGTGGGTGCCCCTGGTTTCTCTGCTGAACAGGGCCCTCGATGCTTTGCTGGAACAGGGAGCGGCAGCCTTGGACCAGCAGGAGCGGCAACCAGCTGCGCAGTCCACCTCTGAGGGGGAGGAGGAGGAGGACTTGGTGGAGGTCCCTGACCTGGCTGCTGATGAGGGGGATCAGCACAGCGCAGCTGAGTTGGTGCGGGGGTGGAGAGAGGATGAGGCGGCAGAGGAGGAGGATGAGGACAGCACTGACATCGATGTGCCAGCAGACGTGGCCCGCCTCTTCCCAATGGCAGCGCACATGCTGACGTGCCTGCGCAGGGACCCCAGGGTGATCCAGATGAAGCAGAGGGAGGACATCTGGATCAGCATGATGTTGGACCCACGCCTCAAGGGGAAGTTGAGCCAGTTCCTGCCGCCTGCAGGAGGAGACCCAGCGCAACAAATAAGGAGCTTGCAGCAGGCCCTTGTTGAGCGCTTGGAGGAAGCCTTCCCCCAGCCTTCCACCCCCACTGTCCAGCAGCCAGCACAGAGGCAGCAGCAGGTGCCTGCATCCAGCAGCAGCAAGCGCCCCACAGACCTGCTGTCTCTCAGCCACGAGCTCTACAGGACTGTAGAGGCTCCGGCAGCAGTGACTAGAGAGGAGATGCATGCAGCAGCATCCTCCTCCGGTCACAGCCAGCGCCTGACCCGCATGGTGGCTGACTACATGGGGTCGTACAGCGGGCTTGACAGCGATGCCCCTGTTGATCCCATGGAGTATTGGGTCAAGCGCATGGAGATCTGGAGCGAGCTGGCGCAGTACGCCCTGGAAGTGCTGTCCTGCCCCCCTTCCAGCGTGCTGTCCGAGCGCTGCTTCAGTGCAGCTGGTGGCGTGGTCACCGAGAAACGCTCACGTCTGTCTCACAAGTCTGTGGACAGACTGACGTTTCTCGAGATGAACCAGGCGTGGGTGGAAGGCGAGTTCCTGGCCCCTGTTGTCGGCGAGAGGGGGACATGAACTGGCTGCCGGAACCATCGTTAATGTGCCTTACCACCCTTTACCACCTCCTGGCTCCTGCTCACTAAGCCAGCCTGGTTCACTTTGACTATTACGTCGCCTGCAGCCACACATTTTACACCTACAGTGGGCTGCTGTGTACTGCCCTTCTGCTGTCTGTCTGTGTTTCCCACTGCCAGGGTACACAGAATTACCTTCTTCTGCTGCCACTCTGCCACCAGCTATTACGTCAAACAATAGCTATATTGGTTGCAAAACCAAAAACCAAAAAACCATAAAAAAAAAAAAAGGTTTAATTTTTCTGAGGTGCCCGGGTTGAAAACTGTGTTGTCCCAGTTGTGTATTGGACACAATGTGGGCTGCACGACCGCTGTCTGGGACCTCCTGTTGTGTTTATTTACAGCCCTGGTATCACCGCTAGGTACCAGGGCTATTATGTCACGCTGCCTACCTGCTGCCACACTCACACTACTCCTCCATACCTCCTCCTGCTGCTGCTGCTGCTGTCTGTCTGTGTTTCCCACTGCCAGGGTACACTACACAGATGATTTACCTTCTGCTGCCACTCTGCCACCAGCTATTACGTCAAACAATAGCTGCTCACATTACTCCTCCATTCCTCCTGCTGCTGTTGCTGTCTGTCTGTGTTTCCCACTGCCAGGGTACACAGAATTACCTTCTTCTGCTGCCACTCTGCCACCAGCTATTACGTCAAACAATAGCTATATTGGTTGCAAAACCAAAACCAAACAAACCATTAAAAAAAAAAAAAAAAAAGGTTTAATTTTTCTGAGGTGCCCGGGTTGAAAACTGTGTTGTCCCAGTTGTGTATTGGACACAATGTGGGCTGCACGACCGCTGTCTGGGACCTCCTGTTGTGTTTATTTACAGCCCTGGTATCACTGCTAGGTACCAGGGCTATTATGTCACGCTGCCTACCTGCTGCCACACTCACACTACTCCTCCATACCTCCTCCTGCTGCTGCTGCTGCTGTCTGTCTGTGTTTCCCACTGCCAGGGTACACTACACAGATGATTTACCTTCTGCTGCCACTCTGCCACCAGCTATTACGTCAAACAATAGCTGCTCACATTACTCCTCCATTCCTCCTGCTGCTGTTGCTGTCTGTCTGTGTTTCCCACTGCCAGGGTACACAGAATTACCTTCTTCTGCTGCCACTCTGCCACCAGCTATTACGTCAAACAATAGCTATATTGGTTGCAAAACCAAAACCAAACAAACCATTAAAAAAAAAAAAAAAAGGTTTAATTTTTCTGAGGTGCCCGGGTTGAAAACTGTGTTGTCCCAGTTGTGTATTGGACACAATGTGGGCTGCACGACCGCTGTCTGGGACCTCCTGTTGTGTTTATTTACAGCCCTGGTATCACCGCTAGGTACCAGGGCTATTATGTCACGCTGCCTACCTGCTGCCACACTCACACTACTCCTCCATACCTCCTCCTGCTGCTGCTGCTGCTGTCTGTCTGTGTTTCCCACTGCCAGGGTACACAGATGATTTACCTTCTGCTGCCACTCTGCCACCAGCTATTACGTCAAACAATAGCTGCTCGCCTACTCCTCCATTCCTCCTCCTGCTGCTGCTGTCTGTCTGTGTTTCCCACTGACAGGGTACACAGAATTACCTTCTTCTGCTGCCACTCTGCCACCAGCTATTACGTCAAACAATAGCTATATTGGTTGCAAAACCAAAACCAAACAAACCATTAAAAAAAAAAAAAAAGGTTTAATTTTTCTGAGGTGCCCGGGTTGAAAACTGTGTTGTCCCAGTTGTGTATTGGACACAATGTGGGCTGCACGACCGCTGTCTGGGACCTCCTGTTGTGTTTATTTACAGCCCTGGTATCACCGCTAGGTACCAGGGCTATTATGTCACGCTGCCTACCTGCTGCCACACTCACACTGCTCCTCCATACCTCCTCCTGCTGCTGCTGCTGTCTGTCTGTGTTTCCCACTGCCAGGGTACACAGATGATTTACCTTCTGCTGCCACTCTGCCACCAGCTATTACGTCAAACAATAGCTGCTCGCCTACTCCTCCATTCCTCCTCCTGCTGCTGCTGTCTGTCTGTGTTTCCCACTGCCAGGGTACACAGAATTACCTTCTGCTGCCACTCTGCCACCAGCTATTACGTCAAACAATAGCTGCTCGCCTACTCCTCCATTCCTCCTCCTGCTGCTGCTGTCTGTCTGTGTTTCCCACTGCCAGGGTACACAGAATTACCTTCTGCTGCCACTCTGCCACCAGCTATTACGTCAAACAATAGCTATATTGGTTGCAAAACCAAAACCAAACAAACCATTAAAAAAAAAAAAAGGTTTAATTTTTCTGAGGTGCCCGGGTTGAAAACTGTGTTGTCCCAGTTGTGTATTGGACACAATGTGGGCTGCACGACCGCTGTCTGGGACCTCCTGTTGTGTTTATTTACAGCCCTGGTATCACCGCTAGGTACCAGGGCTATTATGTCACGGCGAGCTGCCTGCCTCATTGACTGCCTGCTGCCACACACTCATCCTCCTCCTCCTGCTGCTGAATTTACCTCCTGCTGTCTTTGTGTTTCCACTGCCAGGGAGCACATACAATGGCGCTTCCAACATGCGTGCGCCCACCAGCTATTTGTTACGCTCAAAAATAGCTGCATTTCTTTAAAAAAAAAATTGAAAAGAGAAATACGTGAAGAAGAAGAAGACGATATTGAAAAAGAAGGAGAAGGAGAAGATGAAGATGAAGAAGAAGATGAAGAAGAAGATGAAGAAGATGATGAAGAAGAAGATGAAAAAGAAGAAGAAGATGAAGAAGATGAAGAAGATGAAGAAGAAGAAGATGAAGAAGAAGAAGAAGAAGATGAAGAAGATGATGAAGAAGATGAAGAAGATGAAGAAGAAGAAGAAGAAGAAGAAGAAGAAGAAGAAGATGATGAAGAAGAAGAAGAAGAAGAAGAAGAAGAAGAAGAAGAAGAAGAAGAAGAAGAAGAAGAAGAAGAAGAAGAAGAAGAAGAAGAAGAAGAAGAAGAAGAAGAAGAAGATGAAGATGAAGAAGAAGAAGAAGATGAAGAAGAAGAAGATGAAGAAGATGAAGATGAAGAAGAAGAAGAAGAAGATGAAGAAGAAGAAGATGAAGAAGATGAAGATGAAGAAGAAGAAGATGAAGATGAAGAAGAAGAAGATGAAGAAGAAGAAGAAGAAGAAGAAGATGAAGAAGAAGAAGATGATGAAGAAGACAATATAGAAGAAGAAGAAGAAGATATAGAAGAAGAAGATCGAGAAGAAGAAGAAGAAAGATAAAGAAGAAGAAGAACAAGTATATACAGTAACACTACTGAACAAAATTAAGGACACAACTTCTCTTTCCACATTTTTTTTTAAAGGAACATCCCCACATAATCACTTGCTGTTGTTACTTGGAAAAAAAGATGTTTCTTGCATCATTCACCCTCAAAACAAGTGTTGGAAGCTATTTAAGGCCAATTCGAATAGTCAGCTCGAATAGTTAGCTCGAATACCGACTCGAATAGTGAGCTCGAAGTCCGAGGTCGAATCGAATAGTAAAAATTATTCGACTCGAATATTCGACTGACCTCGAATAATTTACTATTCGAATTCGACCAAACTCGAATTTTAAAAAGGGGTATTTGAGCATCACTCTAATAGTATTGTAGTTATACTGTACTAGGAGTAGGACACTCACTGACTGTCACTGTTTATAGGCTACTAGCTAGCTCCTGCGTGTGTGCACTCACTCACTGTCTGTGTGTACACACACTCTATTTCCTTCTGATTACTGATAGATTATTGTTAGTTAGTTGTACTTACTTACTACTTACTCTTACTGTACCCGTAGGGACACTCACTGTCACTGTTCATATAGGCTACTAGCTCCTGCGTGTGCGCACTGCACTCACTGTCTGAGTGTACACACACAACACACACTCTATTTCCTTCTGATCGCTGATTGATTATCGTAATTAGTTAGTTTTACTTACTGTTACTACTTACTCTTACTGTACTAGGAGTCTAGGACACTCAGTCACTGTCCATAGGCTACTAGCTCCTGCGTGCGTGCACTCACTGTCTGAGTGTACACACACCCACACTCCATTTCCTTCTGATCGCTGATTGATTATTGTAATTAGTTAGTTCTACTTACTGTTACTACTTACTCTTACTGTACTAGGAGTCTAGGACACTCAGTCACTGTGTTCATAGGCTACTAGCTCCTGCGTGCGTGCACTCACTGTCTGAGTGTACACACACCCACACTCCATTTCCTTCTGATCGCTGATTGATTATTGTAATTAGTTAGTTCTACTTACTGTTACTACTTACTCTTACTGTACTAGGAGTCTAGGACACTCAGTCACTGTGTTCATAGGCTACTAGCTCCTGCGTGCGTGCACTCACTGTCTGAGTGTACACACACAACACACACTCTATTTCCTTCTGATCGCTGATTGATTATCGTAATTAGTTAGTTCTACTTACTGTTACTACTTACTCTTACTGTACTAGGAGTCTAGGACACTCAGTCACTGTCCATAGGCTACTAGCTCCTGCGTGCGTGCACTCACTGTCTGAGTGTACACACACTAAATTTACTTGTGATTACTACTGATTATTGTAACTGCTAGTTGTACTTCCTGACTGTTACTACTTACTTACTGTACTAGGGGACACTCACTCAGTCACCTCACCAACCAACCCACTCCATTAAAGTACCCCACTTTTCACCCGCCCTTTTACAAAACTTTTGTCTATACGCCCAAAACATTTAAGATGTCTGGAAGTGGCAGCCAGCGCGGTTTGGGCAAGGGGAAGGGCAGCAAGGGAATCAGGAGGAGAGGGAGCAGCATTGTGGCAAGCCGCGGCCGCGGGCGCGCCACCATGCACAGTTCCGCAGCAGCAGCAGCAGCGTCAGTGGCTAACATTCCTCCCATAGCCACTGGCCGTGGACGCCTTGGGCGCCGCCCAGCAGGAGCATCTGCAACTCACGCTGCAGAGACACAGCAGCAGCAGCGTGTAGCACCTGCTCCCATTTTCCTCCAGCCGGGTCGGAAACGTCCCATTGAGGAAAAGGATGCAGACACTGTGGTGCAACTCATGACGGAGGATGAGCAGCCCGCCATCAGCTCTGCATCCGAGGCCTCCACCCTCACCACCACCACCACCACCACCACCCCTGTTCGCAGCAGCCGCCCAGCAGGGCCTGGGGAGGAGGCCAGTTCACCGTCAGTTGGCGACCTGTCATTCAGCAGTCTTTTGACCCCAGGCATCATGAGTCAATTGTCTGCTGTTGTTGGCGATTTTGAGGAGGAGATGCTGATGGGCACTTTGGGGGATGAGGGATTGGACAGCAAGACTGTGGCGACAGTCAAGCAGCCCATCCATGCATCAGGAGAGGAGTTTGGGGGGTCCTCATCCCAGCAGGACATGTTTCAGGAGGGGGAGGATGATGATGACCCGGTGACAGACAGAGACTGGGTGCCACCACCTCCAGGGGATGTCGTCCTCAGCAGCTCTGAGGAGGAGGAGGAGGATGCTCTTGTGGGCCTTGCAAGGAGGCGCATCATTGCAAGCATTGGCAGCAGCAGTAGGCAGGTCCCACAGCCTGCTGGTGTCTCAGGCTCAGCAGCAGCAGCAGCAGCATCTGCCAGTACCACCACCAGCCGCACCCAAGCCCCCCAAGCCCCCCCCCCAACCACCACAGGGAGACAGGCAGCAGCGCTTCCATGCCGTAGGGGGATGTTTCTGTCACCAATCTGGCGATATTTCACCATGCCCACTGTGTACAGCAAGTACGCCACTTGCAACCACTGTCAGCGGAAGTTGAGCAGAGGTGCAGACCCCTTAAAGTTCTGCACCAGCTCGCTCATCAACCACCTTGCGGCTAAACATTTCCACCAGCATGAGGAGTTCCAGAGGCTGAAGGCATCTGGTGCTGGCAGTGGCACCACACCCATCACTGCACAGCCTTCAGCAGCAGCAGCAGCAACAACAGCAGCCACCCGCCCTCCTGCTCCTCCAGCAGCACCAGCAGGAGTGCAGAAACGCACTGCTCCTCCCCCCTCTGCAACTCCTGCCGCCGACACTGAGGCCTGTTCTGGCAGCCAGTCCTCAGTGGCCTCCTCTGCTGTGTCTGCTGATTCCCGTGTCAGCAAAAGGCCACGCCAGAGCCTTTTGAGCGAGTCCTTCCAGGGGGTGGTTAGGGCTCTGCCTCCCAGCAGCCGTCGCGTGCGGCAGCTGAACGGCTTGCTGGCACGGGCCATGTGCTCCCAACTCCTGCCGTACACGCTCGTGCAGGAGGGGAGCGACATTCGTGCGCTGCTTGCTTGCGCAGCCCCAGACTGGCAGCTCCCCAGCAGACACTTCTTTGCCCGCAAGGCCATTCCTGCACTGCACCGCTTTGTGATGGCCAATGTGGAGCGAGGGCTGGAGCACGCGGTTGGTGAAAGGGTCCACGTCACCATGGACTCCTGGAGCAGCCGCTTCGGGACAGGCCGCTACCTGTCCTTCACTGTCCACTGGGTCAGCTTGGTGGAAGGGGGTGAGGATGGGAGAGCAGCAGCGGGCACAGCAGCAGCAGCAACACAGTGGGTGGTGCCACCCCGCAGGGTCAGGGGAACTGCAGCAGGTTCCTCCGATCCTCTGCCATCCTCCGGCACACCTGGCCAAACCCCCCGCCTCAGCAGCAGCGTGAAGGCCCGCCACTGCCAAGCGCTGCTGCACTTGGTCAGCCTTGGGAAGACCAAGCTGACGGCAACCCATGTGTTGGCCAAACTCCAGGAGCAGGAGAGGATTTGGCTGACCCCCAGAGGCCTCAGAGTCGGAGAGGTGGTGGCCGACAATGGGGCCAATCTGGTTGCCGCAATAGACAGGGGAAACCTGACCCACATCCCCTGTCTTGCCCACGTGCTGAACCTGGTGGTGCAGAAGTTCCTGCGCACCTACCAGGGGATGGGCGAACTGCTGGAAACGGCAAGGAATGTTGTGCGTCACTTCCGGCGCTCGGCTGCAGCCTGTGCGAGCCTGGAAGACGTGCAAAAGGAGCTGGATCTGCCACGCCATCGGCTGATCCTTGACGTTCCGACTCGCTGGAACTCCACCCTGGCGATGTTGGAGCGTCTGGTTGAACAGAGGCACGCTGTCAAACAGTACCTTGCCCTGGCCACTGTTTCCGCAGCTCAGAGAAGGGACAAGACCAGCAACATCCCGTCCATCGTCCCCGATGATGACTGGAGGCACATGCAGCAGGTGTGCTTTGTGCTGGCTCCCTTCCTGCAGGCCACAAACATGGTGAGCAGGGACCATGCTATGGTCTGCGAGTGGGTGCCCCTGGTTTCTCTGCTGAACAGGGCCCTCGATGCTTTGCTGGAACAGGGAGCGGCAGCCTTGGACCAGCAGGAGCGGCAACCAGCTGCGCAGTCCACCTCTGAGGGGGAGGAGGAGGAGGACTTGGTGGAGGTCCCTGACCTGGCTGCTGATGAGGGGGATCAGCACAGCGCAGCTGAGTTGGTGCGGGGGTGGAGAGAGGATGAGGCGGCAGAGGAGGAGGATGAGGACAGCACTGACGTCGATGTGCCAGCAGACGTGGCCCGCCTCTTCCCAATGGCAGCGCACATGCTGACGTGCCTGCGCAGGGACCCCAGGGTGATCCAGATGAAGCAGAGGGAGGACATCTGGATCAGCATGATGTTGGACCCACGCCTCAAGGGGAAGTTGAGCCAGTTCCTGCCGCCTGCAGGAGGAGACCCAGCGCAACAAATAAGGAGCTTGCAGCAGGCCCTTGTTGAGCGCTTGGAGGAAGCCTTCCCCCAGCCTTCCACCCCCACTGTCCAGCAGCCAGCACAGAGGCAGCAGCAGGTGCCTGCATCCAGCAGCAGCAAGCGCCCCACAGACCTGCTGTCTCTCAGCCACGAGCTCTACAGGACTGTAGAGGCTCCGGCAGCAGTGACTAGAGAGGAGATGCATGCAGCAGCATCCTCCTCCGGTCACAGCCAGCGCCTGACCCGCATGGTGGCTGACTACATGGGGTCGTACAGCGGGCTTGACAGCGATGCCCCTGTTGATCCCATGGAGTATTGGGTCAAGCGCATGGAGATCTGGAGCGAGCTGGCGCAGTACGCCCTGGAAGTGCTGTCCTGCCCCCCTTCCAGCGTGCTGTCCGAGCGCTGCTTCAGTGCAGCTGGTGGCGTGGTCACCGAGAAACGCTCACGTCTGTCTCACAAGTCTGTGGACAGACTGACGTTTCTCAAGATGAACCAGGCGTGGGTGGAAGGCGAGTTCCTGGCCCCTGTTGTCGGCGAGAGGGGGACATGAACTGGCTGCCGGAACCATCGTTAATGTGCCTTACCACCCTTTACCACCTCCTGGCTCCTGCTCACTAAGCCAGCCTGGTTCACTTTGACTATTACGTCGCCTGCAGCCACACATTTTACACCTACAGTGGGCTGCTGTGTACTGCCCTTCTGCTGTCTGTCTGTGTTTCCCACTGCCAGGGTACACAGAATTACCTTCTTCTGCTGCCACTCTGCCACCAGCTATTACGTCAAACAATAGCTATATTGGTTGCAAAACCAAAAACCAAAAAACCATAAAAAAAAAAAAAAGGTTTAATTTTTCTGAGGTGCCCGGGTTGAAAACTGTGTTGTCCCAGTTGTGTATTGGACACAATGTGGGCTGCACGACCGCTGTCTGGGACCTCCTGTTGTGTTTATTTACAGCCCTGGTATCACCGCTAGGTACCAGGGCTATTATGTCACGCTGCCTACCTGCTGCCACACTCACACTACTCCTCCATACCTCCTCCTGCTGCTGCTGCTGCTGTCTGTCTGTGTTTCCCACTGCCAGGGTACACTACACAGATGATTTACCTTCTGCTGCCACTCTGCCACCAGCTATTACGTCAAACAATAGCTGCTCACATTACTCCTCCATTCCTCCTGCTGCTGTTGCTGTCTGTCTGTGTTTCCCACTGCCAGGGTACACAGAATTACCTTCTTCTGCTGCCACTCTGCCACCAGCTATTACGTCAAACAATAGCTATATTGGTTGCAAAACCAAAACCAAACAAACCATTAAAAAAAAAAAAAAAAAAGGTTTAATTTTTCTGAGGTGCCCGGGTTGAAAACTGTGTTGTCCCAGTTGTGTATTGGACACAATGTGGGCTGCACGACCGCTGTCTGGGACCTCCTGTTGTGTTTATTTACAGCCCTGGTATCACTGCTAGGTACCAGGGCTATTATGTCACGCTGCCTACCTGCTGCCACACTCACACTACTCCTCCATACCTCCTCCTGCTGCTGCTGCTGCTGCTGTCTGTCTGTGTTTCCCACTGCCAGGGTACACTACACAGATGATTTACCTTCTGCTGCCACTCTGCCACCAGCTATTACGTCAAACAATAGCTGCTCACATTACTCCTCCATTCCTCCTGCTGCTGTTGCTGTCTGTCTGTGTTTCCCACTGCCAGGGTACACAGAATTACCTTCTTCTGCTGCCACTCTGCCACCAGCTATTACGTCAAACAATAGCTATATTGGTTGCAAAACCAAAACCAAACAAACCATTAAAAAAAAAAAAAAAGGTTTAATTTTTCTGAGGTGCCCGGGTTGAAAACTGTGTTGTCCCAGTTGTGTATTGGACACAATGTGGGCTGCACGACCGCTGTCTGGGACCTCCTGTTGTGTTTATTTACAGCCCTGGTATCACCGCTAGGTACCAGGGCTATTATGTCACGCTGCCTACCTGCTGCCACACTCACACTACTCCTCCATACCTCCTCCTGCTGCTGCTGCTGCTGTCTGTCTGTGTTTCCCACTGCCAGGGTACACTACACAGATGATTTACCTTCTGCTGCCACTCTGCCACCAGCTATTACGTCAAACAATAGCTGCTCACATTACTCCTCCATTCCTCCTGCTGCTGTTGCTGTCTGTCTGTGTTTCCCACTGCCAGGGTACACAGAATTACCTTCTTCTGCTGCCACTCTGCCACCAGCTATTACGTCAAACAATAGCTATATTGGTTGCAAAACCAAAACCAAACAAACCATTAAAAAAAAAAAAAAAAAAAGGTTTAATTTTTCTGAGGTGCCCGGGTTGAAAACTGTGTTGTCCCAGTTGTGTATTGGACACAATGTGGGCTGCACAACCGCTGTCTGGGACCTCCTGTTGTGTTTATTTACAGCCCTGGTATCACTGCTAGGTACCAGGGCTATTATGTCACGCTGCCTACCTGCTGCCACACTCACACTACTCCTCCATACCTCCTCCTGCTGCTGCTGCTGCTGTCTGTCTGTGTTTCCCACTGCCAGGGTACACTACACAGATGATTTACCTTCTGCTGCCACTCTGCCACCAGCTATTACGTCAAACAATAGCTGCTCACATTACTCCTCCATTCCTCCTGCTGCTGTTGCTGTCTGTCTGTGTTTCCCACTGCCAGGGTACACAGAATTACCTTCTTCTGCTGCCACTCTGCCACCAGCTATTACGTCAAACAATAGCTATATTGGTTGCAAAACCAAAACCAAACAAACCATTAAAAAAAAAAAAAAAGGTTTAATTTTTCTGAGGTGCCCGGGTTGAAAACTGTGTTGTCCCAGTTGTGTATTGGACACAATGTGGGCTGCACGACCGCTGTCTGGGACCTCCTGTTGTGTTTATTTACAGCCCTGGTATCACCGCTAGGTACCAGGGCTATTATGTCACGCTGCCTACCTGCTGCCACACTCACACTACTCCTCCATACCTCCTCCTGCTGCTGCTGCTGCTGTCTGTCTGTGTTTCCCACTGCCAGGGTACACAGATGATTTACCTTCTGCTGCCACTCTGCCACCAGCTATTACGTCAAACAATAGCTGCTCGCCTACTCCTCCATTCCTCCTCCTGCTGCTGCTGTCTGTCTGTGTTTCCCACTGCCAGGGTACACAGAATTACCTTCTTCTGCTGCCACTCTGCCACCAGCTATTACGTCAAACAATAGCTATATTGGTTGCAAAACCAAAACCAAACAAACCATTAAAAAAAAAAAAAGGTTTAATTTTTCTGAGGTGCCCGGGTTGAAAACTGTGTTGTCCCAGTTGTGTATTGGACACAATGTGGGCTGCACGACCGCTGTCTGGGACCTCCTGTTGTGTTTATTTACAGCCCTGGTATCACCGCTAGGTACCAGGGCTATTATGTCACGGCGAGCTGCCTGCCTCATTGACTGCCTGCTGCCACACACTCATCCTCCTCCTCCTGCTGCTGAATTTACCTCCTGCTGTCTTTGTGTTTCCACTGCCAGGGAGCACATACAATGGCGCTTCCAACATGCGTGCGCCCACCAGCTATTTGTTACGCTCAAAAATAGCTGCATTTCTTTAAAAAAAAAATTGAAAAGAGAAATACGTGAAGAAGAAGAAGACGATATTGAAAAAGAAGGAGAAGGAGAAGATGAAGATGAAGAAGAAGATGAAGAAGAAGATGAAGAAGATGATGAAGAAGAAGATGAAAAAGAAGAAGAAGATGAAGAAGATGAAGAAGATGAAGAAGAAGAAGATGAAGAAGAAGAAGATGAAGAAGAAGAAGAAGAAGATGAAGAAGATGATGAAGAAGATGAAGAAGAAGAAGATGAAGAAGATGAAGATGAAGAAGATGAAGATGAAGAAGAAGAAGATGAAGAAGAAGAAGAAGAAGATGAAGAAGAAGAAGATGATGAAGAAGACAATATAGAAGAAGAAGAAGAAGATATAGAAGAAGAAGATCGAGAAGAAGAAGAAGAAAGATAAAGAAGAAGAAGAACAAGTATATACAGTAACACTACTGAACAAAATTAAGGACACAACTTCTCTTTCCACATTTTTTTTTAAAGGAACATCCCCACATAATCACTTGCTGTTGTTACTTGGAAAAAAAAGATGTTTCTTGCATCATTCACCCTCAAAACAAGTGTTGGAAGCTATTTAAGGCCAATTCGAATAGTCAGCTCGAATAGTTAGCTCGAATACCGACTCGAATAGTGAGCTCGAAGTCCGAGGTCGAATCGAATAGTAAAAATTATTCGACTCGAATATTCGACTGACCTCGAATAATTTACTATTCGAATTCGACCAAACTCGAATTTTAAAAAGGGGTATTTGAGCATCACTCTAATAGTATTGTAGTTATACTGTACTAGGAGTAGGACACTCACTGACTGTCACTGTTTATAGGCTACTAGCTAGCTCCTGCGTGTGTGCACTCACTCACTGTCTGTGTGTACACACACTCTATTTCCTTCTGATTACTGATAGATTATTGTTAGTTAGTTGTACTTACTTACTACTTACTCTTACTGTACCCGTAGGGACACTCACTGTCACTGTTCATATAGGCTACTAGCTCCTGCGTGTGCGCACTGCACTCACTGTCTGAGTGTACACACACAACACACACTCTATTTCCTTCTGATCGCTGATTGATTATCGTAATTAGTTAGTTTTACTTACTGTTACTACTTACTCTTACTGTACTAGGAGTCTAGGACACTCAGTCACTGTCCATAGGCTACTAGCTCCTGCGTGCGTGCACTCACTGTCTGAGTGTACACACACCCACACTCCATTTCCTTCTGATCGCTGATTGATTATCGTAATTAGTTAGTTGTACTTACTGTTACTACTTACTCTTACTGTACTAGGAGTCTAGGACACTCAGTCACTGTGTTCATAGGCTACTAGCTCCTGCGTGCGTGCACTCACTGTCTGAGTGTACACACACCACCCACACTCTATTTCCTTCTGATCGCTAATTGATTATTGTAATTAGTTAATTCTACTTACTGTTACTACTTACTCTTACTGTACTAGGAGTCTAGGACACTCAGTCACTGTGTTCATAGGCTACTAGCTCCTGCGTGCGTGCACTCACTGTCTGAGTGTACACACACCCACACTCCATTTCCTTCTGATCGCTGATTGATTATTGTAATTAGTTAGTTCTACTTACTGTTACTACTTACTCTTACTGTACTAGGAGTCTAGGACACTCAGTCACTGTGTTCATAGGCTACTAGCTCCTGCGTGCGTGCACTCACTGTCTGAGTGTACACACACAACACACACTCTATTTCCTTTTGATCGCTGATTGATTATCGTAATTAGTTAGTTCTACTTACTGTTACTACTTACTCTTACTGTACTAGGAGTCTAGGACACTCAGTCACTGTCCATAGGCTACTAGCTCCTGCGTGCGTGCACTCACTGTCTGAGTGTACACACACCCACACTCCATTTCCTTCTGATCGCTGATTGATTATCGTAATTAGTTAGTTGTACTTACTGTTACTACTTACTCTTACTGTACTAGGAGTCTAGGACACTCAGTCACTGTCCATAGGCTACTAGCTCCTGCGTGCGGTCACTCACTGTCTGAGTGTACACACACCACCCACACTCTATTTCCTTCTGATTGCTGATTGATTATTGTAATTAGTTAGTTCTACTTACTGTTACTACTTACTCTTACTGTACTAGGAGTCTAGGACACTCAGTCACTGTGTTCATAGGCTACTAGCTCCTGCGTGCGTGCACTCACTGTCTGAGTGTACACACACCACCCACACTCTATTTCCTTCTGATCGCTGATTGATTATTGTAATTAGTTAGTTCTACTTACTGTTACTACTTACTCTTACTGTACTAGGAGTCTAGGACACTCAGTCACTGTGTTCATAGGCTACTAGCTCCTGCGTGCGTGCACTCACTGTCTGAGTGTACACACACCCACACTCCATTTCCTTCTGATCGCTGATTGATTATTGTAATTAGTTAGTTCTACTTACTGTTACTACTTACTCTTACTGTACTAGGAGTCTAGGACACTCAGTCACTGTGTTCATAGGCTACTAGCTCCTGCGTGCGTGCACTCACTGTCTGAGTGTACACACACAACACACACTCTATTTCCTTCTGATCGCTGATTGATTATCGTAATTAGTTAGTTCTACTTACTGTTACTACTTACTCTTACTGTACTAGGAATCTAGGACACTCAGTCACTGTCCATAGGCTACTAGCTCCTGCGTGCGTGCACTCACTGTCTGAGTGTACACACACCCACACTCCATTTCCTTCTGATCGCTGATTGATTATCGTAATTAGTTAGTTGTACTTACTGTTACTACTTACTCTTACTGTACTAGGAGTCTAGGACACTCAGTCACTGTGTTCATAGGCTACTAGCTCCTGCGTGCGTGCACTCACTGTCTGAGTGTACACACACCCACACTCCATTTCCTTCTGATCGCTGATTGATTATTGTAATTAGTTAGTTCTACTTACTGTTACTACTTACTCTTACTGTACTAGGAGTCTAGGACACTCAGTCACTGTGTTCATAGGCTACTAGCTCCTGCGTGCGTGCACTCACTGTCTGAGTGTACACACACCCACACTCCATTTCCTTCTGATCGCTGATTGATTATTGTAATTAGTTAGTTCTACTTACTGTTACTACTTACTCTTACTGTACTAGGAGTCTAGGACACTCAGTCACTGTGTTCATAGGCTACTAGCTCCTGCGTGCGTGCACTCACTGTCTGAGTGTACACACACAACACACACTCTATTTCCTTCTGATCGCTGATTGATTATCGTAATTAGTTAGTTCTACTTACTGTTACTACTTACTCTTACTGTACTAGGAGTCTAGGACACTCAGTCACTGTCCATAGGCTACTAGCTCCTGCGTGCGTGCACTCACTGTCTGAGTGTACACACACTAAATTTACTTGTGATTACTACTGATTATTGTAACTGCTAGTTGTACTTCCTGACTGTTACTACTTACTTACTGTACTAGGGGACACTCACTCAGTCACCTCACCAACCAACCCACTCCATTAAAGTACCCCACTTTTCACCCGCCCTTTTACAAAACTTTTGTCTATACGCCCAAAACATTTAAGATGTCTGGAAGTGGCAGCCAGCGCGGTTTGGGCAAGGGGAAGGGCAGCAAGGGAATCAGGAGGAGAGGGAGCAGCATTGTGGCAAGCCGCGGCCGCGGGCGCGCCACCATGCACAGTTCCGCAGCAGCAGCAGCAGCGTCAGTGGCTAACATTCCTCCCATAGCCACTGGCCGTGGACGCCTTGGGCGCCGCCCAGCAGGAGCATCTGCAACTCACGCTGCAGAGACACAGCAGCAGCAGCGTGTAGCACCTGCTCCCATTTTCCTCCAGCCGGGTCGGAAACGTCCCATTGAGGAAAAGGATGCAGACACTGTGGTGCAACTCATGACGGAGGATGAGCAGCCCGCCATCAGCTCTGCATCCGAGGCCTCCACCCTCACCACCACCACCACCACCACCACCCCTGTTCGCAGCAGCCGCCCAGCAGGGCCTGGGGAGGAGGCCAGTTCACCGTCAGTTGGCGACCTGTCATTCAGCAGTCTTTTGACCCCAGGCATCATGAGTCAATTGTCTGCTGTTGTTGGCGATTTTGAGGAGGAGATGCTGATGGGCACTTTGGGGGATGAGGGATTGGACAGCAAGACTGTGGCGACAGTCAAGCAGCCCATCCATGCATCAGGAGAGGAGTTTGGGGGGTCCTCATCCCAGCAGGACATGTTTCAGGAGGGGGAGGATGATGATGACCCGGTGACAGACAGAGACTGGGTGCCACCACCTCCAGGGGATGTCGTCCTCAGCAGCTCTGAGGAGGAGGAGGAGGATGCTCTTGTGGGCCTTGCAAGGAGGCGCATCATTGCAAGCATTGGCAGCAGCAGTAGGCAGGTCCCACAGCCTGCTGGTGTCTCAGGCTCAGCAGCAGCAGCAGCAGCATCTGCCAGTACCACCACCAGCCGCACCCAAGCCCCCCAAGCCCCCCCCCCAACCACCACAGGGAGACAGGCAGCAGCGCTTCCATGCCGTAGGGGGATGTTTCTGTCACCAATCTGGCGATATTTCACCATGCCCACTGTGTACAGCAAGTACGCCACTTGCAACCACTGTCAGCGGAAGTTGAGCAGAGGTGCAGACCCCTTAAAGTTCTGCACCAGCTCGCTCATCAACCACCTTGCGGCTAAACATTTCCACCAGCATGAGGAGTTCCAGAGGCTGAAGGCATCTGGTGCTGGCAGTGGCACCACACCCATCACTGCACAGCCTTCAGCAGCAGCAGCAGCAACAGCAGCCACCCGCCCTCCTGCTCCTCCAGCAGCACCAGCAGGAGTGCGGAAACGCACTGCTCCTCCCCCCTCTGCAACTCCTGCCGCCGACACTGAGGCCTGTTCTGGCAGCCAGTCCTCAGTGGCCTCCTCTGCTGTGTCTGCTGATTCCCGTGTCAGCAAAAGGCCACGCCAGAGCCTTTTGAGCGAGTCCTTCCAGGGGGTGGTTAGGGCTCTGCCTCCCAGCAGCCGTCGCGTGCGGCAGCTGAACGGCTTGCTGGCACGGGCCATGTGCTCCCAACTCCTGCCGTACACGCTCGTGCAGGAGGGGAGCGACATTCGTGCGCTGCTTGCTTGCGCAGCCCCAGACTGGCAGCTCCCCAGCAGACACTTCTTTGCCCGCAAGGCCATTCCTGCACTGCACCGCTTTGTGATGGCCAATGTGGAGCGAGGGCTGGAGCACGCGGTTGGTGAAAGGGTCCACGTCACCATGGACTCCTGGAGCAGCCGCTTCGGGACAGGCCGCTACCTGTCCTTCACTGTCCACTGGGTCAGCTTGGTGGAAGGGGGTGAGGATGGGAGAGCAGCAGCGGGCACAGCAGCAGCAGCAACACAGTGGGTGGTGCCACCCCGCAGGGTCAGGGGAACTGCAGCAGGTTCCTCCGATCCTCTGCCATCCTCCGGCACACCTGGCCAAACCCCCCGCCTCAGCAGCAGCGTGAAGGCCCGCCACTGCCAAGCGCTGCTGCACTTGGTCAGCCTTGGGAAGACCAAGCTGACGGCAACCCATGTGTTGGCCAAACTCCAGGAGCAGGAGAGGATTTGGCTGACCCCCAGAGGCCTCAGAGTCGGAGAGGTGGTGGCCGACAATGGGGCCAATCTGGTTGCCGCAATAGACAGGGGAAACCTGACCCACATCCCCTGTCTTGCCCACGTGCTGAACCTGGTGGTGCAGAAGTTCCTGCGCACCTACCAGGGGATGGGCGAACTGCTGGAAACGGCAAGGAATGTTGTGCGTCACTTCCGGCGCTCGGCTGCAGCCTGTGCGAGCCTGGAAGACGTGCAAAAGGAGCTGGATCTGCCACGCCATCGGCTGATCCTTGACGTTCCGACTCGCTGGAACTCCACCCTGGCGATGTTGGAGCGTCTGGTTGAACAGAGGCACGCTGTCAAACAGTACCTTGCCCTGGCCACTGTTTCCGCAGCTCAGAGAAGGGACAAGACCAGCAACATCCCGTCCATCGTCCCCGATGATGACTGGAGGCACATGCAGCAGGTGTGCTTTGTGCTGGCTCCCTTCCTGCAGGCCACAAACATGGTGAGCAGGGACCATGCTATGGTCTGCGAGTGGGTGCCCCTGGTTTCTCTGCTGAACAGGGCCCTCGATGCTTTGCTGGAACAGGGAGCGGCAGCCTTGGACCAGCAGGAGCGGCAACCAGCTGCGCAGTCCACCTCTGAGGGGGAGGAGAAGGAGGACTTGGTGGAGGTCCCTGACCTGGCTGCTGATGAGGGGGATCAGCACAGCGCAGCTGAGTTGGTGCGGGGGTGGAGAGAGGATGAGGCGGCAGAGGAGGAGGATGAGGACAGCACTGACGTCGATGTGCCAGCAGACGTGGCCCGCCTCTTCCCAATGGCAGCGCACATGCTGACGTGCCTGCGCAGGGACCCCAGGGTGATCCAGATGAAGCAGAGGGAGGACATCTGGATCAGCATGATGTTGGACCCACGCCTCAAGGGGAAGTTGAGCCAGTTCCTGCCGCCTGCAGGAGGAGACCCAGCGCAACAAATAAGGAGCTTGCAGCAGGCCCTTGTTGAGCGCTTGGAGGAAGCCTTCCCCCAGCCTTCCACCCCCACTGTCCAGCAGCCAGCACAGAGGCAGCAGCAGGTGCCTGCATCCAGCAGCAGCAAGCGCCCCACAGACCTGCTGTCTCTCAGCCACGAGCTCTACAGGACTGTAGAGGCTCCGGCAGCAGTGACTAGAGAGGAGATGCATGCAGCAGCATCCTCCTCCGGTCACAGCCAGCGCCTGACCCGCATGGTGGCTGACTACATGGGGTCGTACAGCGGGCTTGACAGCGATGCCCCTGTTGATCCCATGGAGTATTGGGTCAAGCGCATGGAGATCTGGAGCGAGCTGGCGCAGTACGCCCTGGAAGTGCTGTCCTGCCCCCCTTCCAGCATGCTGTCCGAGCGCTGCTTCAGTGCAGCTGGTGGCGTGGTCACCGAGAAACGCTCACGTCTGTCTCACAAGTCTGTGGACAGACTGACGTTTCTCAAGATGAACCAGGCGTGGGTGGAAGGCGAGTTCCTGGCCCCTGTTGTCGGCGAGAGGGGGACATGAACTGGCTGCCGGAACCATCGTTAATGTGCCTTACCACCCTTTACCACCTCCTGGCTCCTGCTCACTAAGCCAGCCTGGTTCACTTTGACTATTACGTCGCCTGCAGCCACACATTTTACACCTACAGTGGGCTGCTGTGTACTGCCCTTCTGCTGTCTGTCTGTGTTTCCCACTGCCAGGGTACACAGAATTACCTTCTTCTGCTGCCACTCTGCCACCAGCTATTACGTCAAACAATAGCTATATTGGTTGCAAAACCAAAAACCAAAAAACCATAAAAAAAAAAAAAAGGTTTAATTTTTCTGAGGTGCCCGGGTTGAAAACTGTGTTGTCCCAGTTGTGTATTGGACACAATGTGGGCTGCACGACCGCTGTCTGGGACCTCCTGTTGTGTTTATTTACAGCCCTGGTATCACCGCTAGGTACCAGGGCTATTATGTCACGCTGCCTACCTGCTGCCACACTCACACTACTCCTCCATACCTCCTCCTGCTGCTGCTGCTGCTGTCTGTCTGTGTTTCCCACTGCCAGGGTACACTACACAGATGATTTACCTTCTGCTGCCACTCTGCCACCAGCTATTACGTCAAACAATAGCTGCTCACATTACTCCTCCATTCCTCCTGCTGCTGTTGCTGTCTGTCTGTGTTTCCCACTGCCAGGGTACACAGAATTACCTTCTTCTGCTGCCACTCTGCCACCAGCTATTACGTCAAACAATAGCTATATTGGTTGCAAAACCAAAACCAAACAAACCATTAAAAAAAAAAAAAAAAAAGGTTTAATTTTTCTGAGGTGCCCGGGTTGAAAACTGTGTTGTCCCAGTTGTGTATTGGACACAATGTGGGCTGCACGACCGCTGTCTGGGACCTCCTGTTGTGTTTATTTACAGCCCTGGTATCACTGCTAGGTACCAGGGCTATTATGTCACGCTGCCTACCTGCTGCCACACTCACACTACTCCTCCATACCTCCTCCTGCTGCTGCTGCTGCTGCTGTCTGTCTGTGTTTCCCACTGCCAGGGTACACTACACAGATGATTTACCTTCTGCTGCCACTCTGCCACCAGCTATTACGTCAAACAATAGCTGCTCACATTACTCCTCCATTCCTCCTGCTGCTGTTGCTGTCTGTCTGTGTTTCCCACTGCCAGGGTACACAGAATTACCTTCTTCTGCTGCCACTCTGCCACCAGCTATTACGTCAAACAATAGCTATATTGGTTGCAAAACCAAAACCAAACAAACCATTAAAAAAAAAAAAAAAGGTTTAATTTTTCTGAGGTGCCCGGGTTGAAAACTGTGTTGTCCCAGTTGTGTATTGGACACAATG
The DNA here is from genome assembly GCF_040937935.1 of Hyperolius riggenbachi. Taxonomy (NCBI): domain Eukaryota; kingdom Metazoa; phylum Chordata; class Amphibia; order Anura; family Hyperoliidae; genus Hyperolius; species Hyperolius riggenbachi. The sequence goes on from NC_090649.1 coordinate 286,839,759, forward strand.
TGGGCTGCACGACCGCTGTCTGGGACCTCCTGTTGTGTTTATTTACAGCCCTGGTATCACCGCTAGGTACCAGGGCTATTATGTCACGCTGCCTACCTGCTGCCACACTCACACTGCTCCTCCATACCTCCTCCTGCTGCTGCTGCTGCTGTCTGTCTGTGTTTCCCACTGCCAGGGTACACAGATGATTTACCTTCTGCTGCCACTCTGCCACCAGCTATTACGTCAAACAATAGCTGCTCGCCTACTCCTCCATTCCTCCTCCTGCTGCTGCTGTCTGTCTGTGTTTCCCACTGCCAGGGTACACAGAATTACCTTCTGCTGCCACTTTGCCACCAGCTATTACGTCAAACAATAGCTATATTGGTTGCAAAACCAAAACCAAACAAACCATTAAAAAAAAAAAAAAAGGTTTAATTTTTCTGAGGTGCCCGGGTTGAAAACTGTGTTGTCCCAGTTGTGTATTGGACACAATGTGGGCTGCACGACCGCTGTCTGGGACCTCCTGTTGTGTTTATTTACAGCCCTGGTATCACCGCTAGGTACCAGGGCTATTATGTCACGGCGAGCTGCCTGCCTCATTGACTGCCTGCTGCCACACACTCATCCTCCTCCTCCTGCTGCTGAATTTACCTCCTGCTGTCTTTGTGTTTCCACTGCCAGGGAGCACATACAATGGCGCTTCCAACATGCGTGCGCCCACCAGCTATTTGTTACGCTCAAAAATAGCTGCATTTCTTTAAAAAAAAAATTGAAAAGAGAAATACGTGAAGAAGAAGAAGTCGATATTGAAAAAGAAGGAGAAGGAGAAGATGAAGATGAAGAAGAAGATGAAGAAGAAGATGAAGAAGATGATGAAGAAGAAGATGAAAAAGAAGAAGAAGATGAAGAAGATGAAGAAGATGAAGAAGAAGAAGATGAAGAAGAAGAAGAAGATGAAGAAGAAGAAGAAGAAGATGAAGAAGATGATGAAGAAGATGAAGAAGATGAAGAAGAAGAAGAAGAAGAAGAAGAAGAAGAAGAAGAAGAAGAAGAAGAAGAAGAAGAAGAAGAAGAAGAAGAAGAAGAAGAAGAAGAAGAAGAAGAAGATGATGAAGAAGAAGAAGAAGAAGATGAAGATGAAGATGAAGAAGAAGAAGATGAAGAAGAAGAAGATGAAGAAGATGAAGATGAAGAAGAAGAAGAAGATGAAGAAGAAGCAGAAGAAGAAGAAGATGAAGTAGAAGAAGATGATGAAGAAGACAATATAGAAGAAGAAGAAGAAGATATAGAAGAAGAAGATCGAGAAGAAGAAGAAGAAAGATAAAGAAGAAGAAGAACAAGTATATACAGTAACACTACTGAACAAAATTAAGGACACAACTTCTCTTTCCACATTTTTTTTTAAAGGAACATCCCCACATAATCACTTGCTGTTGTTACTTGGAAAAAAAGATGTTTCTTGCATCATTCACCCTCAAAACAAGTGTTGGAAGCTATTTAAGGCCAATTCGAATAGTCAGCTCGAATAGTGAGCTCGAATACCGACTCGAATAGTGAGCTCGAAGTCCGAGGTCGAATCGAATAGTAAAAATTATTCGACTCGAATATTCGACTGACCTCGAATAATTTACTATTCGAATTCGACCAAACTCGAATTTTAAAAAGGGGTATTTGAGCATCACTATTCCAGTGTAAATGCCAGTGAGTGCTCTCATTCAGTGCCCGTGATAGTAACTGCTAGGCTGTTACTGGGTGCACTCACCATTTGTCTGTAATGACTCAAGTTCTTATATTTTCTGTTGCCAAACCTGCTTGTCTTCTAACTACGATTTTTGTCTAGCCCTTTCCTGTACCTTGCCTTGCAACCTTGTTTGATTTTCCTGCTGACCTCAGCTTGTTAAGTGACCACGGCTCTGTCTTACCTTTGTCTGTACCACGATCGGATCTTGCTGGACTCCTGTGTATGACCCTGGCTTGTCAATCCACTTCGCTTCTGTCTAATCCTTGTCTGCATCACGATTGGATCTTTGTCTCATGTGTATGACCCAGCTTGTTTCCTGGACTTCGTTATATCCCCTTACTCTGGAATCTGCATATCCATAAGCACTCCGTCAGTGAGTAATATATCTTTTGGACTTGTTATCTCATCTTACTCCGGAACCTGCATACTCATAAGCACTCCGTCAGTGAGAAATATATCTTCTGGACTTGTTATCTCATCTTACTCCGGAACCTGCATACCCGTAAGCAGTCATCTCGGAACTTCTGTGCTAATTGCATCCTCTGCTCATTCGGCTGGATTGCCGCTACTTCAGACTATCTTTTGTTCCTTACTTCTTGTATCCTGTCTTTGCAGAAGGTTGCTGGTATAGTCTCTGTGCTTCACGTTGTATGTGGTATCTGCTTACAAAGAGTAGTTTGTGTGTGTTAGGTACTCTTTGGAAGTGTTAGCTAGTCGGCTGCATCCACATACACAGTGTATCAGAGACAATACCAGCACATCCTGACAGTGATACATTAAAAATGCATCAGTGGTGTTAAAAGAATTTATAATTAAAAAAACCTTACATACCCCTCTCTGTATGAGCGCAACCGCACTGCAAAGTATGGCCCATGCCTGTGCATTATCACAGTGGCAATCATGCTTTTTTTCCATGCATGATTGACTACTACACAGGCGCAAACTCACTGGAGCAGAGAGGAGCATGGCCATGAGGATGAAGAGGGTCCTAGCCAGCAACAGAGGGGTCATGGTGGATTGGGGAAGCCTCAGGTGCAACCAGAGGCTTCCCTGTCTTGTGGTAGGTATCGAACTTCTACTCTGCATGATTACAAGTGGTTTAAGTGTTTAAGTGTTTCCAACATTAGGATCCTGCCTACAGTGCTTTTTTTGTGAAACTGATGACAATTTAAGTAGCTTAGCTGAATGTGTAGACCTGTGAGGACAGTGAGCTAGATTTCAGATGGAACTGGTTGCCATTTTATTATCCCTGTTGTGACATAGAATAGCTGTTGACTTTCTACAAATTCTATTTAAATTTAAGATGCATAAACTCCGTCCATCAGGAGACTGTTCGGGAGCTGAGGGATGTACAGATTCCTTGCTCTCTTATCATTGGGGAGGAGAAACAATATATGGCACATGAGTGGTTTCCCATAGGAAGGGAAAGACTGAAAGCAATGGCCTTGGATTACGATTGTGGTTTAATATTCAGCAAGTAATCTTGGCAGACCTCATGGGACAACTGTACACACACTACCTGTACACACCAGATTCTCATATGAGAGAGACACCTCAGCCAAGAACAGTCTGGTCTGTGAATGAAGCTTTAGTGTAGACAAGCTCAAATTTCTGCAGCTGTTGTGTAGTACTGACATTGGCCTCAATTCACTAAGAACATGCTGGAGATAATAAGGCAAGAGAAAACTTACCTCCACACAGTGAGAGAGTTATCTTATCTCTTCATTCCTTAACTTACCTCTTCTGTAGTTAATTTACCTCCTCTGTAGTTAATTTACCTCCTCTGTAGTTATTTTCACACGCAGCTAATTAACAGCCTGTCTTAAACTCTGGAGATATTTTAAGGATTGGAGAGTTAACTTGAAGACAGAAGAGTTAACTTTAGGTTTACCTGAGGTAAAATGTTTCCTGAATACGACATGCCTTATCACCATGGTAACAACTCTAGAAATGTTATTAAAGACAGGAGATAAGCTTAGTGAATTGAGGCCAATGTCTCTTGGATTGAACTATCAATTCTCTGATTGACTTCATGTAAGGTTTTGTTGTTTTCATTTTTCTTTTTCTTTCACATTTTATCAGTGATATAGCCAGACCATTAGTGCTTTCAGGCAAAAAGAGCATTGAAAAGATCTCGCTATCTTTACTCTTATGGAAATGTAATTCCTCCAGATGCAAGGATGTATGCAACCCCACTCAAGTCAGTATATGAAAGCATACCAAAGTCTGTAATTGTTGAAAATGTTGTGTTTAACCACTTCACCTCCAAGGGTTTTTGCCCTTTAGGACCAGAGCAATTTTGACCTTTCAGCGCTCCTTCCATTCATTTGCATATGACGTTATTACTACTTATCACAGCGAAACAATCCATATCTTGGGTTTTTTTGCCACCAATTAGGCTTTCTTTGAGTTGAACCTTTTGCAAATAATAATTTTATTCTAACTGCATTTTAATAAGAATAATAACAAAGAAATGGAAAAAAAATATTTCTCAGTTTTTCGGCAAGAATAGTTTTAAAATAAAATGTTCCACTTTGGATAAAAACACATATTTTATTTGGCCATTTGTCCTGGTTATTGCAATATTTAAAATATTTCCCTAGTACAATGTATGACGCCAATATTTTATTTGGAAATAAAGGTGCTTTTTCAGTTTTGCGTCCATCACTAATTACAAGCCCATGAATTAAAACATAACAGTTATATACCCTCTTGACATACATATTAAAAAAAAGTTCAGTCCCTCAGGTAACTATTTATGTTTTTTTTTTTAATTGTCAATTTTTCATGCAAAACGTTTATTTGGTCACTATGGGAGAGTGTGAGAGGGAAGGAGTTAATTTTAATTGTAAGTGTGGGTCTTTTTATTAAAATAAATGTATGTAGGTGAATGTAATTTTACTATTTAGCCACATGATGTCCTCTCACATTATTTCCTATTAGTGTACTATAAGTAAGTAAGTAAAGCTCGGAATATACAATGACGCAGGCATCTCACTGAGGCCGATGATCATTGACACAGGAACTCAGAAAAATAAATGGAAACTGCATCCCCATTCATTCATCTCCCGTTTATTGATTGGCGGTGAGAACAAGCATGCGCGGGAGCGAGCAGGAGTGTGTGGTGGCACGCGACGAGTATCTATGTCCCTGCAAGGTAAAATAGTGTTTTGCAGAGACGTAGATACTCGTCCTGGGGGAGGGGATGTGGTTAAACAAATTGAAAGTAGAGTATGGGAGGCTGACAAAGGTATGCTATACCCCTGTAGTCTTCTCTCAGAACTCACTTCCTCTCTATGCTTAGAGGTGCAATAAGGTACAAAGGACAAGGGCCCCAAGTAAAATACCGTCATAATCGTCATAAATTTGGGTAAGAATACCGAATTAATTAAGACCACTGTACGTGGATTCTGGCCCCTGTTAAGCAATGATAAAGATCTAGGGTCATTATTTCAGGAGGAACCCCTTTTTTCAATCAGAAGAGGCACGAACATATATGACAGGGTGAGGCATACTGACACAGCCCCCATCAGGAGTGAAACAATTGCAGGAAAGGCTGAAACGTTTCCATGCCTGAACTGCAATGTGTGTCGTGGTATCATCAAGGGTGACAGAATTTGCCACCCCCACACAGGCGAGCAAATAGCCATCAGGAGGAGGCATTATTGCTCCACGACCTGGGTCATATATGGGCTTAAATGCCCATGTAGGCTTATGTACGTGGGTGAAACGACTCAACCTGTTAGGACTCGTATACAGGAGCATAAACGTGCCATTACCAAATATGCTGAAGGGGAGCGCAAGAATTATGATACGTCTGTTGCTAGACATTTTTTTGAAGCAGGCCATAATGCCGCACAATTGTGTTGGTGCGTTTTAGAAGCTCTGAATCAGTCCAGTAGAGGTGGTGACCTAGAGAGAAGGTTAAAACAAGAAGAGGCAAAATGGATCTATTCCATGGATGTGGTGACCCCTAGGGGGGTGAATGAGAGATTGCCTCTCAGGTGTTTCTTATAGAGAACTGTGCAAGATTAAGAGATTGTATCTATAACATTGTAGCAGGTATTAATTTATGATTATAACCACATGTTTTGTTCGCAGGTGGTTTCCAGGCAGTCCCTTGCGGAAGTGCTTCGAATATGGTCAGTTATTGACTATTATTTGTTGGTAGCCAAGATGGAGTGCCATACGACCGTTGGGGATTTTACATACTATAGAGACTTGGAAGTTAAGTGTTAATAGCTCCAGGGGAGGAGCCATGACGGGTGGGGTGCACACATTGTGATTGTATTTATACATGTGTATGTACTATTCATTGCTGTTTGACACCTGATGAAGGATAGTCATATCCGTAACATGTAGTGTTTTTGTCCACTCAATACAGCAAAGTTTTGCAGCCAGTGGTGTGCCGTCTCAATCTTTTCGATTTGTATGACTACTCAGCTGTACGAGCAATCCGGCAGAGACTAGGCACCGGCAAACACTCAGGCCCATTTAGCCCTGTGTTACTGTGTCTCCAGCATCTTTTCACGTTTGAAAGGTATGCTATACCCCTGTAGTCTTCTCTCAGAACTCACTTCCTCTCTATGCTTAGAGGTGCAATTTATCGCCTCCATAAAGATGCAGTATCACTGTTCACTTTTCCCAAAAGCCTACATATCATTACAATGAGGTAAATAAAAAACAAATAACATATTGAAGGCTGAATAATAGACCCCATAGCAGTCTACGTTCCTCAGCATAAGTCATGCGGCTGAGTAGATTATGTAAATACTTATAGAGGAGAATCCATCTTGATGCAGGAGCCTTTAGAGAGTGTACTGCAATGTGTGACAAAAATGGCAATTCAACAAGTGTAATTAATTTATGTAATCTATTATGATATAAAGATAACAATGGTGAAGCTGCAAAATGTTGTAGATTATGTTACAGCCTTAAATATGATAAAACTTGAAAACAAGGTCATTGTCAGAAACATTATGCCTTATCCCAACTGCTTTGTGCGACTGTAAGTGATTCAGGGGATTCTTATTTCATCCGGTAACCCTTCTAGAGTTAAAAATATTTGAATTACAGTAATTGAGGTTTCACTTAGAACATTGTTTATGCGCATCAACTACTACGTCACTACTCTTCTCATAATTTGCAAGGAACATCTTCTCCAGAGTCTTTATTTAATGATTATTAACGTATTAGCATTGTCGTACCTAGGGTATTTGACACCCGGGGCCATATGCAATTCACTTTTTCAGCTAAGTTTTCTCCTAGATGATATTTTCTCAACTTGTAAATAAAATGCTTTTTAAACCAGCAGCAAGCAAACAAATGCTCAAAATAATTTTGTCAGTACTTTTTCACCTACTTTGTGGTACTTTTTTTCCATTTAAGTGCTAAAAAGCTATTTTAAATTGAAGATGAAAAAAATATCTCCTAGGAGAAAACTTAGGAGGAAAAAGGAAAACATATCCCTTTCAGCAGCTAAACGATGCTGAAAGGGGTATGGACGAGCCAGGTTTGTCGATGCAGCCAGAGCAGATCCTCCTGCCCCCTCCGACCCCCCCCTCCTTCCATCCCTCTGCCTCTCTCTTCCCATACCCCCTCCCTCCCTTCCGATCCCCCAGTGGCTCCCCCCTATCCTGGAACTGTACACAGACGGGAATCTGCGATCATCGCTGGAGAGAGCCTCGAGTGAGTAAAACACCCCTACTCTACTCACAGCGCTGCATGGGGATCAGAACAGAACAAAGCTGCTAGGGAATCCGAAGGGTGGGAGAGGGGACACATGCCTTGCTAATTGTAGCAGCTATAGCTGCTAGCAGTATAGGGGACACATTCTGGCTAATTGTAGCAGCTTAAAGAGACTCTGTAACAAATTGTTTATCTTTATTTCTTCTATGCTATAAGTTCCTATGCCTTTTCTAATGTGGTCTGGCTTACTGCAGCTTTTCCTAATTGCACAGTAGCTGTGTTATCTCTGTTATATGATCTAATCTTCTCTCTATAGTCGGCACAGTCAGGCTGAGGCAGTCAGACTGGAATGTGCAGGGCTGCTTGTGATTAGCTAGAAGCTGTACACACCCCCTGCAGGCTCTGTGTGACTAACACACTCTGCTTAGCTGAGCCTATTAGAAGCTGGTTAGTTTGTTTGTAAACACTGCCTAAAACTGGCAATTACAAGCCAGGTTTGCAGCAGAGAATGGCAGAAACAGCACAGAGGGGACCAGGAGCACATAATGAATAGAATGGTATGCTTTTTATTGTAAGAATTTCAGAGTACAGATTCTCTTTAAGCTGCTAACTATATTGGGGACACATTCCTGGCTACCAGTTATAGCTGGTTAACTGTACAGGTGATATTTATAGCTGGCTACCTATACTGCAGCACGTATACCTGGCTACCTTATACTCTGACACCTATACCTGGCTAACCTATGCTGGGGTAACTATGTCTGTAACTATACTCACCATTGACGTGCTGATCCCTTGTCGTGTACCTCCAATGGCTTCCTCAGTGTCTCCTTCCATGCCCCTCGGCGGATTTGCTTCTCCCTCAGCAATCACATGTTCCCGGGTGATTGGTGTTGATGATGCCAGCGCCATGCAGAGTCATCAACATCTGGTGGTAAACTATTTTTTAGGGTTTTTTGTATTGAATTCAATAGTTAAAAAAAAAAAAAAAGATTAAAAAAAAAATGATAGAATATTATTTGGAATTAATTGAACCACTTTTTGCACAGAAATCCTGAGGAAATTGAACACCAGGGAGGCTACAGTGATTGGACCCACAGGGGCTTTGGGCAGGAGCTCTGGTCATTGCCAATTAGCAGGCATAAGTTTGTAGGGCTCGCTATGCTACTCTGATAAGGCATACAGACTCTGATAAGGTGTGTTAACTCTGATAAGGCACGTATTTGTACATATACGAGTTTGCAAATGCGTGAAATTGTGTCAACATTTTCTGACATAAATTTGCATGCCTTTAGGGGAAATGTACCCTTACTGTATAATATGCATGAAATGTTAAGAACATAAGATAAGCTCTGAATATATTTAAAGGACAACTGTAGTGAGAGGAATATGGAGGCTGCCATATCCATTTCACTTCAGTTGTTCTTTGGTGTAATGTTTGAGAATAAATAGAAAAGAGATACCTACAATACACTGACCCACAAAGAAGAATATTGTGTGCTTTACATTGCAGTGTTTTGGAGAAAGTCATCTAGGACGGCTCACCAGGTGTCATTTAGTTTTGCAAAAGATGCTTAAATACACAACCACTATAAAAACTCAAAATGTAGCTATTAAAACAACAGGACATTTCAAGGGTAAATTTCAAAAGCTTTGGATGGTAAAGTAAAGGACAACTGGGCATGTTAAGAAACAAAGAAGCCTTGGATGTTTATCACCTTGTAAACATTAATTCTGAAGGGGGCTGTGGAAGAATGAGGTTGCTGACATAGGCTGTTTTTCATTAAAGGTCAAGCTGTATTGATTTCCAAGGGAAAATGTTGTCACTATGAGACACATAGGAAAATAATAACAATTGTTAGAATGATGACAAATAAACGACTGTCAGAGGATGAAGAACATTCATTCTCTACGTATGAATGTCAATTTTTCTGCAAGTCTCTTGGCTTAATACGGCATTTCTTGCTTTCTCTTACTAGAGCATGCCAGTTTTTGAGTGTGATTAATGAAAGGGACACAAATAATAATTGATTTCTCGTTTCTAATATTGACATTCTGAAATCACCAAGCAAAGATCTCATGTTCAGTTTCAATGCATAATTTGTAATACTAACCAAGAGCTCTAATTGATTCATTTACAGTCACTTCCTTTTTAAATTGTAGCCACTCCACAATTTATACGCTTTTCCAGCCCTAATTTAGTATACAAGCCCTCTTAGCTAGTTAGCAGTTCCCAGAATGAACTTATGTCTATTTAATTAGGTACAGACTATCCAGCAAGCTCATGGTGACCCAGAACTCATTGGAGTGTGTAAGGGACTACAATGGTCCTAAAAGCCCCCTTACTAAGATGTTAAGAAAAACAAAAAAATTGCTTTCCTAAAACAGAAAGAATTTGCGATAATTCAGGTTGGAGTGAGCTCGAGATGTCTCCCAGAGCACCAGGGCCGTATCTCTTAAGAGGCACTCGTGGGCCGGTGCCATGGGCGGCCCCTCGGGGGGGGCGCCCACCTGTTAGCTACGTATTTTTTTTTTATTAATATTTTTTTTTTCTTTTAAAAATTGTATTAAGGAAAAAAAAAAAGTTGCCTGCCGAGGGAGGATTGGGGGGGGGGGGGGGGGGGGGAGTGTCTGCGGCAGAGCGCACAACCACATGGAGGGGATCTCGCCCCCCGCCTACTTCTACATTGGGATAGCCCAGCACGTCATCCCCTAGCCGCATTCGACTCTTCATTGCGGCTCTTTAGTGTGCCGGACTTCCCAATCCAGCTAGAGACGAGTCTCTGCCAGAGAGTCTCTAGCAGCGCTGCTCCTGTGACTCATGAGTCGACCTCAAGAGTCAAAGATTGCTGGCCTAGAATCTAGGGCAGCAATCTTTGATTCATGAGTCGACTCATGGGAGCAGCCAGAGCGAGCACCTGCCTAGAGACTCTGAATAGCGTGGGGAACGGCTCTCCCTCTCTGAAGGCGGTGGGGGCAGGGTGCCACGAGCTGGAGCAGGTCAGGACCAGAGGGGGACGACTTATTTTTTGTTCTCCTTGGGCCCCCCCTCCTGTCACCATTGCCCCTCCATAGCGCTGTGCAGTGGATGAGAAACACGCTGCAGCGGAGCCCAGAGCCAGGGAAAGTGAGTGTGAAGCTGTTTGTAATGCAGCAGCAGCGCCATGGAGGATCAGGGTGACAGGATGGGGACCCCGATGTGCGTCATAGCAGCCCCCCCCCCTGGAGATACCTTAAACCCCACAGTAGCAGCCGCCCCCCCTGGATATACCTTCCCTCCCACCAACCCACCCCACAGTAGCAGCCCCCCCCCTGGAGATACCCTTCCCTCCACCAACCCACCCCACAGTAGCAGCCCCCCCCTGGAGATACCTTAAACCCCACAGTAGCAGCCCCCCCCCCCTGATATACCTTCCCTCCCACCAACCCACCCACAGTAGCAGCCCCCCCCCTGAGATACCTTCCCTCCCACCAACCCACCCCACAGTAGCAGCCCCCCCCCCCTGGAGATACCCACCCCACAGTAGCAGCCCCCCCCCTGGAGGATACCCACCCCACAGTAGCAGCCCCCCCCTGGAGATACCCACCCCACAGTAGCAGCCCCCCCCCCCTGGAGATACCCACCCCACAGTAGCAGCCCCCCTGGAGATACCTTCCCTCCCACCAACCCACCCCACAGTAGCAGCCCCCCCAGGAGATACCTTCCCTCCCAACCACTCCCCACCCCCCACAGTATGCAGCACAGCAGCCAGCCCCCCCCCCTGGAAATATTCTCCCAACACCCCACAGCAGCCCCCCCCCCCTGGAGATACCTTCCCTCCCAACCACTCCCCACCCCCCACAGTAGCAGCACAGCAGCAGCCCCCCCCCTTGGAAATATTCTCCCAACACCCCACAGCAGCAGCCCCCCCCCCCCCCCTTGGAGATACCTCCCTCTCACCCACCCCACAGTAGCAGCCTGCAACCCCCTTGGGGATACCTTCCTCCCAACCACTCCCACCCCCCACAGTAGCAGCACAGCAGTAGCCCCCCCCCCCCCCTTGGAAATATTCTCCCAACACCCCACAGCAGCAGCCCCCCCCCCTGGAGATACCTTCCCTCCCACCCATCCCACAGTAGCAGCAGCCCCCCCCTGGAGATACCTTACCTCCCACCCACCCCACAGTAACAGCAGCCCCCCCCCCCCCCCCCTTGGAGATATTCTCCCACCACCCCACACAGCAGCAGCCCCCCCCCCCCGAGATACCTTCCCTCCCACCCACCCCACAGTAGCAGCTGCAACCCCCTTGGGGATACCTTCCCTCTCACCCACCCCACAGTAGCAGCTGCAGCCCCCCCCCCTTGGAGATATTCTCCCAACACCCCACAGCAGCAGCCCCCCCTCTGGAAATACCTTCCCTCTCACCCACCCCACAGTAGCAGCAGCAGCCCCCCCTTGGAGATATTCTCCTACCACCCCACAGCAGCAGCCCCCCCCCCCCGGAGATACCTTCCTTACCACCACCCACCCCACAGTAGCAGCAGCAGCCCCCCCTTGGAGATATTCTCCCACCACCCTACAGCAGCAGCCCCCCCTTGGAGATACCCACCCCACAGCAGCCCATTGCAGATACCCACCCACCCCACAGCAGCCCATTGCAGATACCCAACCCACAGCAGCCCCTTGGAGTTTCTCTGACCCCAGTACTAGAAGAAGGAAGCAGTGTGGGATGGAGAGAGCAAGACTGCTGCTCTCGGGGACCTGTCCTGAGGCTGGCGATTATTTTATGGTGATATGATGCCCACATTGCGATTATTTTATGGTGATATGATGCCCACATTGCGATTATTTTATGGTGATATGATGCCCACATTGCGATTATTTTATGGTGATATGATGCCCACATTGCGATTATTTTATGGTGAAATGTTGCCCACATTGCGATTATTTTATGGTGATATGATGCCCACATTGCGATTATTTTATGGTGATATGATGTCCACATTGCGATTATTTTATGGTGATATGATGCCCACATTGCGATTATTTTATGGTGATATGATGCCCACATTGCGATTATTTTATGGTGAAATGTTGCCCACATTGCGATTATTTTATGGTGAAATTCTGCCCACATTGCGATTATTTTATGGTGAAATGATGCCCACATTGCGATTATTTGATGGTGAAATTCTGCCCACATTGCGATTATTTTATGGTGAAATGATGCCCACATTGCGATTATTTGATGGTGAAATTCTGCCCACATTGCGATTATTTGATGGTGAAATTCTGCCCACATTGCGATTATTTTATGGTGATATGATGCCCACATTGCGATTATTTGATGGTGAAATTCTGCCCACATTGCGATTATTTTATGGTGATATGATGCCCACATTGTGATTATTTTATGGTGAAACGCTGCCCCATTATGATTATTTGGCACCTATTGGGGGTGACAATTTTTCGCAAGGCGGCCCAGTGATTTCTAGTTACGCCCCTGACTACTACCTAAACTGGGGATACCTATAGACCTGGCTACTTATACTGTACTTATGCTAATTATTTATATAGCGCCAACATATTACGCAGCGCTGTACAGAGTATTTTGCCTTGTCACTAGCTGTCCCTCAGAGGGCTAACAATCTAATCCCTACCATAGTCATATGTGTATGTATGTATCGTAGTCTAGGGCCAATGTGTAGGAGGAAGCCAATTAACTTATCTGTATGTTTTTGGGATGTGAGAGGAAACCGGAGTGTCTGAAGGAAGCCCACACAGACACAGGGAGAACATACAAACTCCTTGCAGATGTTGACCTGGCTAGGATTGAAGCCCAGCGCTGCAAGGCGAGAGAGCTAACCACTACACCACCGTGCTGCCATACTACTGTACTATATTGTACTGCCATCTTCAGCAGTACTTCACAGAGTACGTAGTCATGTCACTGACTATCCTCTGAGGAGCTTACAATCTAATCCTGCCATAGTCTAATGTCCCACCATATTATTCTGTAGTTATATAGTACTGACATCTTCTGCAGCACATTACAGAGTACATAGTCATGTCACTGTCCTCAGAGGAGCTCACAATCTAATCCCTACCATAGTCATAGTGTAATGTCCTACCATATTATTATTATTATTATTATTATTATGTATTTATATAGCAGTGACATCAACTGCAGCACTTTACAGAGTACATAGCCATGTCACTGACTGTCCTCAGAGGAGCTCACACTCTAATCCTACCATAGTCATAGCCTAATGTCCTACCATATTATTATTATGTATTTATATAGCACCGACATCTTCTGCAGCACATTACAGAGCACATAGTCATGTCACTGACTGTCCTCAGAGGAGCTCACAATCTAATCCTACCATAGTCATAGTGTAATGTCCTACCATATTATTATTATGTATTTATATGGCACTGACATCTTCTGCAGCACATTACAGAGTACATAGTCATGTCACTGACTGTCCTCAGAGGAGCTCACACTATAATCCTACCATGGTCATAGTGTAATGTCCTACCATATTATTATTATGTATTTATATAGCACTGACATCTCCTGCAGCACATTACAGAGTACAGAGTCATGTCACTGACTGTCCTCAGAGGAGCTCACACTCTAATCCTGTCATAGTCTAATGTCCTATCATATTATTATTATGTATTTATATAGCACTGACATCTTCTGCAGCACATTACAGAGTACTTAGTCATGTCACTGACTGTCCTCAGAGGAGCTCACACTCTAATCCTACCATAGTTATGGTCTAATGTCCTACCATATTATTATTATGTATTTATATAGCACTGACATCTTCTGCAGCACATTACAGAGTACATAGTCATGTCACTGACTGTCCTCAGAGGAGCTCACAATCTAATCCTACCATAGTCATAGTCTAATGTCCTACCATATTATTATTATGTATTTATACAGCACTGACCTCTTCTGCAGCACTTTGCAGAGAACATAGTCATGTTACTGACTTTTCTCAGGGGAGCTCACAATCTAATACCTACCACTATTTTGCGCGAGAGAACACTGGCTGTGTGTTTTTTTTTTGGGGGGGGGGGGGGGGGGAAACATTTCCTACTTGCTTTTTAGGGTCACTTTACTCATACCCGGGGAGAAAACATGGCCCCACCGACTTTGGGCTGCACTGAAATTTTAATTGGTCCCACCCACTGTATGTTATGGACACGCCCACTGCATTCTGTGGACACGCCCAATTTTTGCCGCGGCGCGCTTCGCGCGCCGCCAACGTCCTCCTGGGGGGGGCGCCAAAGGTTTGGGGTGCCTAGGGGAGCCCAAACCCTAAATACAGCCCTGCAGAGCACCACTGCTGAATATATGCAAATTAACCATTGTACCCTTAGAAGCTAAACACACCTCCAGAACCGCTGGAATGCAATGATGTGTCAGCTTGTTAAATTGTACAGAGCCATAATAATCCAACATGCATACAGACTGTTTCGGATTGTTTGATCCTCAATGGTTAATTTGCATATATTCAGCAGTGGTGCTCTGGGAGACATCTCGAGCTCACTCCAACCTGAATTATCGCAAATTCTTTCTGTTTTAGGAAGTAATTTTTTGTTTTTCTATTTAATTAGGTAACACGATGAAAAGTCTGTTGACTGGTTGTTTGAGGGGGACATCATTTTTCCTTGAATACAGATCTGTTTGTGGTTGAAGGGTGAACTACTTTTAACTATAAAATGCATTTACCTAAGAATCTAGGCAAAACACCCACAGCACAAAGGGAACAGGTGTGTTTCTGCAAAGAGATGGCTGTCACAAAAGTTTGGATTGCTGCTGTTGGTGGTTCCTTTAATTTGTATGATAATACAAATAAAAAATAATCTCTCAAATATATAAAGGATCCTTTAAAGTGAACCCAAGATGAAAATAAACTAATGAGATAAACAATTGTGTGTATCCTTCTACTCCTAAAAATGACAGTTTTTTAATAGATATTCCATGATTGTCAGTACCTTGTGGGGAATATAGTAAACCTCACTGATAAGCGAATTACAGCCATAAAAGTTTTCCTAACAGAATACAACTTTAGAGGGTAGGGAAGAGATAGAAAAAGTTCATCATGTACTGTAACTCTTTAACACTTTTCACTTGCTGTGAACCCATTTGCCTTCATGTTTCACAAGAAGCAAGTGCATGGGGGGAAACAACTTGTTTGGTGAAAAAAATCATCCAAGTGAGTTTTTCTTTTCCCTGACCAGTGCTAACAAATAAAAAATAATTGAATTATATGGCCCATTGCTTAATTGTAGACCACACTAACGCTGCCGAGTTCAGGTATTCCATAGGAGCGATGGTGTCACCTTGTCTTACTGGACAGATCTGCAGAATGCATTGTCTCTACTTCATTGCATCAGCCATCTTAATCTGTGCAAATTCTGAAAATGTTATTACCTACAAAAGACAATTTTTCCATCTAAACTTCTTTGAGATTACTTTTCATTAGAAGGAGAGCATAACATAAAAATATATTTAATTTAAACAAAAGACATACATAGGTCTGTGTAGATTGTGAATTTGCTATTGCACTTGAAAAAACAGGCACAATTTTCTCAAAAACAGTGCAAGACAAACTTCAGCAAATTGAGTGCATAACAAAAATGCAAAACTGGAGAAGATGATCAGAGTGACCGATTAGAATCTTGTGGGGGTGTTCATTGTGATGAGGTCTACGTAGAACGCTCATGACTGGAAAGAGAAAAAGACGGAAAGCAAACCGGAGTGCCAATAGTGTAGTATTTAGTGCCAAAGGGATTATAAGTACCAAAAATTACTTCTTACAATCCCGGGTTGCAATTAGGCAACTACTGTTGTGAGCATGTGGAGAAATTCATCTTTACTTGGATGGAAAGTGCTCTTCGGGACTAGAGTTGGGCCGAACGGTTCGCCGGCGAACGTGGTTCGCGCGAACTTAGGTGGTTCGCGTGCGGGTGTCGCACGCGAACGTTTTGCGGCAAAAGTTCGCAAAAATCGGTTCGCCCCATAATGCACCTGAGGGTCAACTTTGACCCTCTACATCACAGTCAGCAGGCCCAGTGTAGCCAATTAGGCTACACTAGCCCCTGGAGCCCCACCCCCCCTTATATAAGGCAGGCAGCGGCGGCCGTTATGGCCACTCGTGTGCCTGCATTAGTGAGAGTAGGGCGAGCTGCTGCAGTCTCTCATAGGGAAAGATTAGTTAGGCTTAACTTCTTCCTGGCTGCATACCTGTTCTGTTCAGTGAGCCCTCAGCCCACTGCATACCTGTACTGTGATCCTGCCACTGCATACCTGTTCAGTGATCCTGCCACTGCATACCTGTTCATTGATCCTGCCACTGCATACCTGTTCAGTGATCCTGCCAGTGCATACCTGTTCATTGATCCTGCCACTGCATACCTGTTCAGTGATCCTGCCAGTGCATACCTGTTCATTGAACCTGCCACTGCATACCTGTTCAGTGATCCTGCCAGTGCATACCTGTTCATTGATCCTGCCACTGCATACCTGTTCATTGATCCTGCCACTGCATACCTGTTCATTGATCCTGCCACTGCATACCTGTTCATTGATCCTGCCACTGCATACCTGTTCAGTGATCCTGCCAGTGCATACCTGTTCATTGATCCTGCCACTGCATACCTGTTCATTGATCCTGCCACTGCATACCTGTTCATTGATCCTGCCACTGCATACCTGTTCAGTGATCCTGCCAGTGCATACCTGTTCATTGATCCTGCCACTGCATACCTGTTCAGTGATCCTGCCACTGCGTACCTGTTCAGTGATCCTGCCACTGCATACCTGTTCATTGATCCTGCCACTGCATACCTGTTCAGTGAACCCGCCACTGCATACCTGTTCTGTTCAGTGAACAGTTTGGTGTGTCAGTGTGAAGCAGTACCTTAATTACACTACCTGATTGATGTATACACATGCAAGATGTTTTAAAGCACTTTAGGCCTGTCATTTAGCATTCAATGTGATTTCTGCCCTTAAAACGCTGCTTTGCGTCAAATCCAGATTTTTCCCGGGGACTTTTGGCATCTATCCCACTCCGCCATGCCCCCCTCCAGGTGTTAGACCCCTTGAAACATCTTTTCCATCACTTTTGTGGCCATCATAATTTTTTTTTTTTTTCAAAGTTCGCATCCCCATTGAAGTCTATTGCGGTTCGCGAACTTTAACGCGAACCGAACCTTCCGCGAAAGTTCGCGAACCCGGTTCGCGAACCTAAAATCGGAGGTTCGGCCCAACTCTATTCGGGACTTGAGTTGCACTCCAAAAAAGGGTCCACTGGAACCAATAGACTGTAGGGGTAGCCTATAGAAAGGGGAATGGAAATATTCTGGGAGGGAGGAGGCACCCCGCTGATGTGTCAGGATAATTGCTGGTATAATAAAGAACAACCAGCAACTAGAAATACTGGTGCCCTCCTGCGAAAATTTAGATGGCACCCCGGGGCCCGCTCAGGGCCATTTTGGGGGGCAGGTGAGGTCACAGCATGAGGGAAGAGTATTTCCACTGCGGAGGTCAGATGTCTAAGCGTCTGACGCTACTTCTTGATAAACAGGAAGTAGCGCGTGGCACTTAGACATCGGACCTCCACGGTAGGAGCATGGAGGTATGCCTGTGTTCCTGCCGCCACTGGTCCTACTGCCGATTAATGCTGGAGGGAGAGCGCTGGGGGGAGAGCCCAAGGTGAGGGAGGAGGGGGTGCCTCCCTCTCCCCGCCGATATGGGGGCCAATGCTCTCCACTCATACTGTGGCCCCTCCTGCCCCTCAAAACGGCCCTGAGTGGGCCCCAAAGGTGTCCCAGGCCTCCCGTGGGTGCAGGAGCTGCAGCCCCTATTGTTATGCCACTGGTCTAAACTGTTTGTTTGTGGTATCCAATAGAACTCTAAGAAACCTCTTGACGAGGTAAGATTGTGCTTTATTATGCCATTATCCTGACAAATCAGTGGGGCACCTCCTCTACTCCCAGTACACAATCAGAATCTTGTTCTGGACATCTGCTCACCATATGCACCTGTTTGACCATCCTGCCCTACATCGTGGCACATGTAAAGTAAAGAATTGATTTTCTTGTGATGCTACATCTGAACATACTTTTTAATTTTTGGAATATTTTCATTTTGCGTAGTTAGTTTTAGATAAAATGTTTCTGCAAAAGAGCTTTTGAAGCAGTGCAGCCTGTGAAATCAGTGATGAACACTGTCTATTCATTTTGTCATATAAATAATTTCTTCCCTTGGAAATTATTGCTAAGAAGATGCCCCACTATCTGATTCTTCATCAGATTAGCTGAAAAAGCACTATAACACAAGCTTCAGTGTTAGATTAATTCTGGTAATGTAGTGACAGGTATTATTAAAAAAAAAAAGCACTGACAGATAAAAGTTCAAGGGTAATCAACATATAGTGCAAATTTCATTCGCAGCCATTAATTTTCAGAGTGACATGGCTGCAGCTTTGGCAGGTAGGCACTTAGAAAATGTAAAGGCACACTATTAAGAGAAGAGGTCATCGATAATAATACCGTCATACTCATACTCATATACCCTCATACTTTACTAATTGTGTTAAAGGTTACCGGCCGAAATTTACAACCATTTCAAGCCTTCATATAATAGCATCTATTACATGAGAGTTATTAAGCAGTTTCATAAGCATTACAGGTTTTATTGTAGTTGAAAAAATAGCATTAGGGCATTAACTGTGCATGTTTTTCTTTTAATGTAATGAAATACGATTCACAAAGCATGTTGCAAATTGATAGAATATGCTAGGCATATGAATAAGCAAAATGGTTGTTGGTTGCCATAATTGGTTTATTAGTGATCAATTGCTTATGGATCCAATCAATCACCATTTATACCGATTCACAGGCCAGCTGAGTGATATCATTCTAGGATAAGTCATTTGTGTGACTGCTAGAACTTTTGTTCAAAGTAATAAATACTTATGAAATAAGGATTAACAATATTTATTAAGATTTTTTTATGATGGTACATGCTATGCAATTAAAAAAACCACTAAAATGATTAAACATGTTTACTAAATATTACTTTAGATTAGTGTCTGTTGCATTAGAAAATGTGCAGCCCTAGTTCAGGTATACTTTTATATGCATTTTATAAAAAAGGAAAATTCCTGCTGCAGGAATCCACAGTTTCCCATTTCCTCTTCAGCAATTTCTAACTGCATTTTTACTCAACTCTCCCAGTCAGTCTAAAGCCATGATAGGCTTTTAGTAAGTATGAAAGCATGACTCAAGCTAACCAAGCAGTCTGTTTTCTCTTTAATGACCATTATTGCCTTCTTAAAGCAGAAGGTATTTGCCAATATTCAGACTTATATTAACAAGAACAATATCCCATGATGCATCACTGCTGAATATACTAATTATCCTTTTGCGTCCCTTAAAGCTAGACACATATTCAGAACCGCTGCAATGCCTTTGTAGCTGCCATTGTAATTTATTGCATAGCTGCCGTATTTATATACTATAATGTATCCAGTTAGAATGTGTCTTCTCCTATGAAGATTTTTGGTTTGTAATTAGTTGAGAGACTGCTAGCAGTGCTTATATTATCTTGTTTTTTTTCTTATTAGCTACCATTGTAATCACTTCCTCAAGTTCAGCAACAGTGCTAAGTTTGCCACTGAAGAAGAAAGTGATGTGTTTAACTGTTTGAATGCTGTTCTGCTACCAGATTTTTTTTTTCTGGTAGTACCTTTATTGCTGTAAAGAATCTTTTAAAGCAAAGGAGAAATGTTGAGTTTCATACCAGTTTAAGGATTTTTGGAGTAGTATTCAAGCACCTATATCTTAGGTTACTGTGAAGACTTTGTTAGTATGTTTGTTTGTAAAGAGAAAAAAAAAAGACTTGCTAAGGTATCTTTCACACCAGAGCCCATTTTCTGTGGTGTAACACAAAGTCAAAACTTTGCGTTAACCAAGGTAAAAGGAAAGTCCATAGACTTTCAATTTCCCTTTCACACCCGACGCTGCGTTTCGGTACGTTGCGGTTCTGACGCACCCGGGAACGTCAATCCGCCGGGAGCCGGCGTTTTCCGTCGGGTTCAATTAATATCTACCGCCGCTGATTGCGTCACACCGCTTCATCCCGACTACATGCTACAGGGCATATATAACGCGTGCAGGAGAACGGCTCCTGCACGCGTTCTAGATGTGAAAGAGCCCTATTGAATCTTTTTACTTTTTATTTCGAGGTTTTTTTTTTGTTTTCTTTTTAGTAGCTGATAGAATTAAATAAGCTTTCTGGGTGTTAAATATATAGGTAGATATTTAAATTATTTAAAATTGTTGACAATTTAATTTTAAGTGTGGGATGTATAAAGTAATCTAAAATCATTGGATCTGAAGTGAGTATTTGAAAGAGAAACCTTTTTGAGTTTAACAGACAAGGACCCTACAAAATGGATTATATAAAGGATATCCAAGGCAGATAAGATTGTAAAAACAGGGGGAGTAGGCATGTACAGGGAGCAGTCCTCATGCCCACCGATCCTCCCGTTCACTTCTGTCCCCTTCTGTTCTTTTTTAAAAGCCAGCAGAAGTAGCTTCTGGGTTGGCAGCATTATGCAAGGGTGTCTTCATTGATCACTGCTCCCTGTATATGCCTGCTCCCTCCGTTCTTACAATCTTATTCGCCTTAGATATCCTTTAAATTTATAGTCCAGAATATTAAACCTTTAGGCAGTGGCCACACGTGAGCCAGCGGAAAACAGCAACATTTTTCAGAGGGCGAATCTGCATTCTTTGCTAGCAGCCAGCAGAGAGCAGCTGACACTTGGCAGTAGGGAACCGCACATGATGAGCAAAAAAAGCAGCAGTGACTGCTTTTTTTTTGCTGCTGTGGGAAAATGCACATTCCTCCCACTGCTCTGGGATTGTGCATTGAGAATTAGCATTATGTGTGTTTTCGTGTGTATTTTTGCATTGACACAGGAAAGTGATAGTAATAATGGTGCCATGAAAAGCTAGGCCTGTTAATAGAGTCAGTGTTAAATAGTCATAAAAAGCCAACATTTGACATCAGCTGTAAGGTTTCGGCATCAGCGTTTGGATGATATATAGCTGATAGGAGCTATAAATGATACCAGATGAGCAGCAATACAATAACCAATAAACTTAACAATTAATGTGAGGAAATTGTGATTTGGTGTTAAGTAGGACCTACATTAGGGTGAGGGTGGTTACATTTAGACAGTAGTAGGGCGGTTATGTTGGGGTTGGAGACCTGGTTTAGGCATTAGGAAGAATTCAACTTAGGATGGGGAAAGGGGGGGGTAGCCATTTGCAAGGGGTTTACTTTAGGAGGTGAGTGTTAATGGTGATGGCAGGAGAGGAGCGTGTCCACTCCGCAAAGGCCTTGATTAGTGGTCAGCTCCTGGAATAGGAGAAGCATGCTTTCACTGCTGATTTTGAATTGTGTTCAGCATCTGAAAGGTGGCAGCCAGGGCAATTGTTGTGCAGAATATGATGCAGCACTAATGATGTGTGTCTTTACATATAGGACACTGTCATTTCTGTTAATGGTAAAATGCTTTTTGTTTTCATTTTTACTGCAATTTTTGAATCATTCCCTCAGTATTCATTTATTACTGGTTTGTCCAAAGAGGTCTACAACATTGTTCTGAAATCTGAATTGGTAGTGGAAAATGAGTGTATTAATAGATTACTGAAAGCCCTGTGTTAAGCATAAGAGAATGAGAAAGGCTGATCTTTCATTTGCAGATAAGCAGATCTTCAGCTTCTGAGCATGTTATGTTATACGAAACATATGTGGATCAAAGCCTCTCTCTTATTTCACAATGTCTTCTTTTACTGCTATGCAGATAGCATGCAGATAATGACATCCTGAAGGATGTCAGATCAATTGGAAAATCATTATGAATTATGAATTGTACAGGAAAATACTTCAAATTGTATTCATGATTTGTTTAACGTATTGGTATGTGCAAATTCTGATATCCAGAGAAAGTTCAGCAATAAAACCACACATAATTTCAATAAATAACAGATGGTATAAAGGGAAAAACTGAAGTTATAATCATGTAGTACATATAATTTAAATATCTGCTTTGTATATTACAAAATGGATATGCAATTTATATAAATTACATTTAAAATGTAACAGGAAACATTAGTTTCAAACATAACCTCTTTAGATTGCAAGCTTACAAGGGCAAGCACCTCCCCCTAGCATTTCCTGTTTGTTTCGGTTGTATTTTAATAAGTAAACATACACCAGTATAAGTGATGTAACAAACTGCACATCAATTGTTTGTATTTGTACTTGTCTTGCTGGATGTCCTTATTGCACAGTGTGTTGAACTACTCATGAATCCATGCAACCAAGTATTGTCTGTTTGTACAATGCTATGGAAGATGTGTGTGCTATAAAAAAAAACTTTGTTCATTTGTGATATCTGCTGTTCTAAATGATCTTTTGGAGTGATGAGCTGACTATGTGTAGTGGTACCACAGTCTGAGTTTGGTGCCACAGAATGCTGATAGTAAAAATATCTGTAATTTGTATAACTGATATTTTTCTATAGACTAACCAGCCCCCATTCTCACACTAACCCCTGCTCCTAGTACTTAGTAACACTAGCCCCCTTGCCCAATACCTAACACCATTCCCCCCTCCTAGTGCCTAAAAGTAACCTCCCCCTCATAATTCCTAACACTAATCCCAGTACAAAAACAACCAGTATTGGTAGCCAATCCTCTACAAATAAACAATCAGCTGAAACAATACTTCCCTACTTGGTAGCCAATCGGTTACTATCCAAATTGGACGGCCAACTCACAGAACGGGGGCACGATTACTGATAGAAGCCTGCTGATGCTAGATAATAGTGCACAAATTATCTGATCCATGTTGCCACAACCTGAGATCACTAAAATCAGAATTAGAATCACCTTTAAAGGTTTATGACCAGTAACCTTTTATGTGTTAATTGTTCCAAAAGTTATTAAAAATGGTAACTATTGAAAAATAAATCCTGTATAACTGGCTGTACTGTACAACTACATTGTGTGCATGCTAAGTTGTGTATTTTATAACAGTAAAGCTAACTCGTGAGAAGACACAAAAATAGACAATCTTTATAACGGGATAGATCATGTAACTACAAACATAAGCACAGTATGTTTATAATGAAATCAAAAGAAAGCACTGTTATCTTTAGCAGTTCATCTGCTTGGCATAGATGCTGTAGGATAAGCTCTAGAGCACAGACGCTGAAATAGTTTACAACACTATTATCCTGTATTATCCTGTGCTGTCCATAAAACACTAATGCCTGAATACCTGGACTAATATGCACTAAATGTACAATACAATATACAATAAAATAACATTTGTAAAATTATTTTCTCCCGTAGGACTCTAAGCGTATAGATATGTCTCAGATCAATGCAAAGTTGCAGCATGGACTGCGTCACAGAGGATTTAGTCAGGTGTTCATAAATGCCAGGGTAAACAGGTGGCTTTTCAGTTTGAAATGGCTCCAGGGATGGAAATGTCTTGTCTGGAGTAGCTGCAAGGAGTTCCAAAGGGTAGGTGCAGCAAACAGAAGGCCTTGGCTCCAGAGAGTTTGAGGGGGACTATGGGGTTGACCAAGTTATTAGATCCTTTTGATCTGAGGTTGTGGGATGCAGTTGCAACAAATCCTTCAGCTATCTGGGGCCTAAATTGTATAGAGGTTTGAATGTTGGTAGGCCAATCTCGAAGAGGATTCTCCATTTTATGGGTAGCCAGTGGAGTGAGTAAAGAATCAATGTTATGTGGCAATAGTGGGGTTAATTTTTAACAGCCTTTTGGTGGCATTATGTACTAATTTCAGGTGGTGCAAGCCTATATTTAGAAGGTTCATATATAGAGCACTGCAATAGTCCAGCTGTTATGTGATGAACACATAAACTAGAGTTGGAAGATCCACTGGAGGGATGAGGTGCTTAATTTATGCTTAGATTTGATTCCTGAAGTATATGGTATAATAAACCCCACAGTGCAAAGCAATGATAAATATAGTAAACAGTAATTTACAGTACAGCTATAGTAAATTAGCAGACAAGCAGTACTGATGTTCAATTAATGGTATTATATGTCACAATTGCAAATATGGTTGAATAAGCCCCACATATGATAATGAGCAATAAAATAAGTGCAGACAAGTGAATCACTGTGTAGACATGCTTCCCTGGTGCTCAATGCCTAATCTAATATGCTGCAATTGCAAATTTAATATAATTAGCCCCACAGCACACAGCAAGATGAATGCTAAAAAGTTTGTGGCTGGAGATTTTTTGCAATGTGCTGCAATTGCAAATGTCATAGAGAAGGCCCTACAGCAAAGAGTAGAGCAGTAAGGGTGGGTTACAGAACAGCAATACAGTACTAGCCACTCCCTGTACTAAGTTATAATATGCAAAATATACTGAAGAATAATTCACAAACTGCTGTATAATTCAGTTGGCCTCCCCCTTCCCCCGGCGCAATAAGTCCCAGGGGAAGGAAACACTTATACAGCAATTGATGAATGAAGAGAGCGGATTCCGGCACTCCAATGCAGAGGTAGTTTATTAAAGCACGGTTACAAATGCAACAAGTTACAAGCCACCTGTGTCAACAGCCCACTTATACAGCAATGGCTTCAAATCACTAAAATCATGCTGGTGATAATAAGACAAGTGAAAATGTATCGCTGCACATCAATAGGTATTTTAAGTGTTAATTCAATAAAAGAAGCTGGCTGCCAGGATGATTACAGCTAGCCTGGGTAGGACAGCCAGGAAAGGAGAAAGAAAGGCTGTGGCTGGTTGTATGTGGGTAAGTCTGTTTGTGTGTATGTGAATTTCTGTGTGTGAGTCTCTGTGTGTGAATTTCTGTGTGTGTATGCGTGGATGTGTATATATGCTTGGTGTTTCTCTCTCCCTCCCTCTCTGTGTGCCCGATGTGTATATTTATCTCTATAGAGTCTCTGCATAAACTAGTAAAAAATAAAGCAGACAGATCAGAATGCTCAACTTTACATTGCAGTCTGTAGTTACTCCCCACTCACGCCAGGCCAGGTGATAACTTCTCACACACGTTACACTTGCATTCCACTCTGTGAATTAACAGCCTGTCTGTAACTTTAGAATTCTGCCATTATTTTGAGGATTGAAACCTTAACTTTATAAATCTCTCCTTTACCTAAAGACAGAATTCTTAACTTTAGGTTTGCCTGAGGTAAATTGCTTAGTGAATACGTAATGCTTTATCACCATGGTGATAACAGTAAAAACAGCTCAGAAACGTTATTAAAGGCAGGAAATGAGCTTAGTGAATTGTGGTCATTATGCGGATCAAAATGTAAGCACAGAATGAAACAAAGGCTACACAATTTCACAATGACCACATGGAAAGTAATACTGTCTTTTTTCTGTTACTTGACCTGTGTGAGAGTTGGACCTCACCTCATGTTTTTGCTTCTATCTCTTTCTCACAACACAGCATATGCTTTCCTTGATTTAAAACTCCTTTTTTTACACCATAGTTTTATGAAACTAACATATGAGTCATGTAATAGGTCTTCTACACGCTGAGGCAGTTTTGCATTTTCAGATGTTAAATCCTGTAACATGTAGCATGAAGAGTCATTATCTCTTTTCAAAAGAGTAAAGCTATCAGAAAACATATTTCAGCTTCTATTCTCTAATTCCCTTGATCACTTACAAGTATTTGATCCCTTGTTACTGCAATTTACTTCTCTTGATTCAGAACAAAGGCATGTAGCTGCAGACATTCTCCGCACACAATTTCCTCACTGATGCCTAGGTTTTCTTGTACATTGAAAATACATAAATTAATGTCCATATTTTCCAGCTATCATTATCTTAAGTGTTGAACATTTTCTTCAGTTGCTAATTCAAAGACATTTAATGTAGTGTTACATTAAGAGCTATGAAAAAAAATACAAAAAGGTATCTGTATTTACTATAATTTTGCAATAGCTGTTTAAATGGATGCTTAACTCTGTTGTGGATGCAGTTGTAACAGTTCAAAGCCTGAGTTAAAAAGGTTTTCCGGGTCTGAAGATTATCAAAGAACATAAGTGAGTCTGGAAACTTGGCCTGGATCCTGGATCTACTCATAAACTGACCGCTGTTAAAAGACAAAACTTTATAAACCTTATTTTTGGTCATCACAGATCTCATGGAGTGGTGCTAAAAAGTGATTTTTTCTTTTTGTTTGTTTGCACTTAATGCAATGAACCGAAAAATAAAATTTTAAATAAACATACACACATCTTACTTACCTCCCACGTAGTCTACTCATCAATATCTTTCTCCTCTCTCGTGGCCTGTTTGTCCACTGTGATCGATGGAATTCTCCATCCTCCATTTTAGAATGGCAATGACCCTGTAACAGCTTCCGGATCAGCACTCCATTAACCTCCCTGACAGTATGATTCTTTCCGGATTATAGGGTCTAAAAGTGGTGCAATTTTTTGCAGGCTTATAGACCCTAAAACAAAAAAAAAACAAATCATGCTGCTAGAGAGCTAGCAGCAGCCCCTGCACCTTACTCACCTCCTTGGGATCCAGTGCTGCAGTTCTCCCTCCATCCTCCCGGTGGCACTGTAACCCTGTAGTGGGATCGCCGTCTGTCATCATGACGACAGACAGCGATCTCACCCAAGGGATGCAGGGACTCCAAGGACAGGAAGAAGAATGGCTGCCGGCATCTGGATCTCAGAAGAGGTGAGTTAAAATGCCAGCTGTTTGCTATGGCTCCCGGCGGCTACCACGAGTCCCCCTCGCGGTTACTGCTTCTGGCTTGTTTTTTCCACCCCAATCCTGACACCTGATAACTACCAAGGAGGTTAATATTACCCTTTTGAGCCACAGGGTAACATGGGCATTACTTTGCATATTAGTTATCTTTTCAGTTATAACTAACAGCAACTGATATAGTGAAAAGGGCCCTAAGGCTTTTAGCTTCCGGAGATACAGGTATTTATTGATATAGTTGGGACTGTAAGGAATCATTGTTAGAAGAATGGCAAACTTTTAAGAGAAACTGATGATGAGGTAAGTATGTAATATTTATGTGTAAGTACATCATGTGTTTATTTTTAATAATTTTATCTGGTTCAGGTACCCTTGAGAATGAAACTCAAGTTCATTGAAAATTGTTACAGAGAAATATCAGTGGGCTACAAAACTTTTATTTAGTAAATTCCCATTTCAGCTAAAAATTTCTAAATGTGCTCAATGCTGAAACTGCTGTTCTGTGCATTGATAGAATCTGCACCTTCTTTGTATACAGACAGCCCACAGACCTCCCATCTTTCTGATGTAATTAGTTGCAGAAGGTAAGCGCCTACTGCAAAATTACAGTAGTGTCTTCTTAGTAAAGAAGGTATTTGCATGCGAACGCTTCTAGTGTGTCCAAAAGTGTGACCAATAAAGGGTGAAAAGCTTCCATGATTTAGTGTATATTTAGTACCTGACGTTGAAGGGCATGTTGGCTGGCTGTCCCTAGGTTGCGATACATGCCGCCAGACACAGCCACGAGCTGTTTCCAACGAGCTCCCCCTGCTTCTTACAGCAACTCGTCTCTTCCTCTCTGACTCCCCCCTCTGACCTGTCCCCCTGTTCATCTTGTCTTCCGGGATCTCATGTGACATCCATGCCATGATCATCATCATCATAATCATCATCAACAGCTTCGCTTGTATCAAACACCTTCAAAACTGCACCAACAGCAGGTACTTCATCATTCTCACACCTTACGTCCATAGTGATGCCTAGCTCAGACATATGAGGTGTTGTAACATCCTTAGCGCCTTCACCTTGGAACAATAATGGTTGTAAATCAGTAAATTTATCACTGCAATGTGTGACTATCTCCTGCAACATCTGAAGTGGAGCGGCTGTGGTGCTAGTAGCAGCAATGGTGACTGCCGACTGAGTGTTAAGTATTTGTGGGGGGGCAGAATCAGAGCAGGAGGAGGAACATATGTCACGGTTCCATGTGGAAGCTGAGGAAGATGAGGTGTTCTATGTTAAATAGTCAGCTATGTCCGAAAAATCTTGGGGGTTGAGGGTACGTGCCTTCTGAACACTGTACTTTAGTCGATGGCCGCATGACATCACGTCAGCACAACCTTCAAACAGACCTGCTGGGTGGCCTGCCTCTGCCAGTTATTTTTTTTTATATGGGGGGGGGGGGTTATGCGCAGTAGTACTAACAATATTCAATAGTGGTAGACAGTGTGTGTAATCACAAAGAGGCACACAATCAGTGTCAAATACACAGCAGCTGTGTGTGTGTATCACAGGGCTGTGTACTTTAACACACACACACACAGATATCCTATAGTACTTTCAATCGCAAATACTGTTGCAAGCTAAGCCCTGCTTATGATATAGTGTGCTGGTTTGCTTGCAATAGTTAGAAGAGTATAGTAGAACTACAATTGCCAGCAACTGACTGTGGCCTGTATGCAGTGTGTAATCCATACAGATATCAATAACAGATACAGTTGCAAGCTAAGCACAGCTTATGATGATAAACAGTGTGCTGGCTTTTAATAGATAGAAGAGGATAATAGAACTGCAAGGCCTAGCAATGACTGTGGCCTGGCCTGTATGCAGTGTCTCTCTCTCTCACACGCACGCACCCACGCACGCACGCACGCACACACAGAGAATAGAACAATATGAACCCTCAAAAGGCTTTTGTTTTGGGGTTCTTTCAGCAGTAAAGAACAGCCTAGCTGTCTGTCCCTGTCTCTCTGTGGGCTGTATGCACTGTCTCACCCACAAAGAGCGCTATGGTATAGTAAGTTAAATCACACAAATACAGTGGAAAGATATGTACTGGTATAATACAGTGTGCTGGCGGGCGGACTACAAATTCCAGCTGGCAACTGTGGGCTATGCAGTGTCACCCACAAAGAGCTATGGTATAGTAGAATATTAGCCCTCAAAAGAGCTTTTTGTAGGGTGCTTTCAGCAACAAATTTCAGTGAGCCTAATTAACGCTTTCCCTATCTCCAACAATGTCTCTCCCTTCCTCTCACTACAGCAGCAGACAGAGACTGAGAACATGGCCGACGCTGCTGCATTTTTATAGGGGGGGTCCAGGAGGGAGTGCAGCCTGATTGATAGCCATGTATCTATTGACTGTGATATAGAGGGTCAAAGTTTAGCCCAATGACGAGGTATAGGGGGCGGGTCGAATACACTAGGTGTTCGCTACCCGCAAGGGAAAGCTGAAATCTGCGCAAACTACCCGCCAGGCATTCCGTTCGGAGCATCTCTATATAGCGCTGACATCCTTGCAGTGCTGTACAGAGTATATAGTCTTGTCACTTAACTATCCTTCAGAGGGGCCCACAATCTCATCCCTACCATAGTCATATGTCTATGTGTGTATCCTGTAGTGTATGTATCAAAGACTATGGACAATGTTATGGGGAGTCAATTAACTTATCTGTATAAATATTATTTGCAGGAAAACAAATTATGTATGGTCCTCCCAAGCCTCTTTAACCCCTTGTCATCCATGCAGGCTGGTATAGGCAGAATTCGGAGCCTGAACCATGTGGGGTCCACACCCTGAGCTATACGAGCCGATACCATGGACAAGCGGCTTATCCCCACACGAGGACCCCAAGATACCTGCCCCCCCCCAGATGAAATAGGTTATAGGGGAAGGAATATGCCATTACCCACTTCCACAAAGAGTTAAAATAGATATAAAAACTTACCATGAAAAGAGTCCTTTACTGGCCCTAATTAACAATACTTACCTTTGACTAATGATCTCAGAAGTCCCAGGAGCTTGCCTTTGCTTTTGCTATGCTAAAGTGATAAGAAACTTAACGAGTCATTAAAAAGCACAGATTTTCTTGAGAGGTGAAAGACCAACACCATCTATCACCATGTAGTATTTGATCTATCACCACTGAAATAATGATAGCTCAAATAAACGATAAAAAAAATCTTCCAGACACCAATGAATAATCTACAACTTTACAATTTTATTAAATAAAATGCCTGCAAAAATTGCAATACAAAGCTATGGAAACATCAATCACAAACTGCTCCCACATGTGGCATCAGCATCAATTTGGAAAAAAAATGGGCAAGTACATACACATTTTATTCAATATTTTAACTGCAATATCAATTAGAAATTCAATAGTTTGGATAGATTTTCATTAAATTTGATGTTTATGTGGAATCTCATGTCTTCTCTAATAAAAAAAAATATAGCATAATGTTTGGGTAACTTAAAGCGGAACTGTAAAGTCATGAAAGGAAAAAACTCTCACTTACCTGGGGTTTCCCCAAGCCCCCATCAGCCGTCTTGTTCCGCGCCGGTCCTGCACGAGCCTCCGTTCTCCGTTTCTTTACTGTCATCAACGGCAACTGCGCCTGCACGCCCCGGGCTACGCAAAGCTTTCTTCCTGCCTGCTATAGTGTCCTGCGCTATTAGCGCAGGATGCTATTGCGGGCTGGAACGCGAAGAAAGTTTTGCGTAGCTTAGGTGGCACAGTTGCCGTCGGTAACCAAACTAGTTGGCGCGGGAGAACGAAGGCTCGTGCTGAACCGGTGCAGGACAGGACGGCTTCTGGGGGCTTGGGGAAGCTTCCCTTCCCTCTCCCCCTTCTTTTGTTTACAGGAAGGGCAAATGCATTCATGATACGCTAGTAGCAGAGGACATAAAAAAGAATAGAACACAAAGGGACACTTTTTTACCTAAAAAGATCGAAACTTTCCCCTGCATGAGCTGCCAAAATTGTTCAAGCATCATTAAGGGATATCATGTTAGACATCCCTTGAAGGGCACAAAGGTTGACATTAAGTGCAATTCCACATACTACGAATGTTGAGTACTTTCTAAAATGCCCATGCTGTTTAGGTTATGTGGGACAAATGTCTAGAGCAGTTCGTGTCAGGATTAATGAACATCGCAGTAATGTACATTTATACAGAAAATACGTTAATGATCCTGAGAAAAAAATTGATTCTCCCATAGGCAAACACTACCATGAATGTGGGCACACGGTCGAAGATATTCGTTGGTGTGTCCTCGAGAAGGTTTTTACAAATGAGGGCAGTAATGGTCAAACAACTTTGCTCAGAAGAGAAAGCAGATGGATTGACAAGCTGAGTACTCTGTCCCCAAACGGACTTAATGATGATTACAGTTTAAGATGATTTCTATGAACTGTCCCTTTAAATTCAAATCTCTCCTTAACCAACTAAGCTTGTGCCCGCCCCCTTTGGGGTGTGTTTTAATCTTGTTATATATATGTGGTTTGGCTGTTGTTTGGTAACACTTAATAAAGGCCGCTAGGCTGAAATGTTGTGTTTTTGCTACTATGGTGTGAATAAATTACACTTGCTATTTGCAGAAATCCAGGTTGAGACTCCGTTATCTTTTCTGTATGCAGCTTGGGGAAGCCCCAAGTAAATGAAACAGTTTTTTTTTAATGAATTTACAGTTCCGCTTTAAGAGTGGGGATTCAGATTAATACAAATGATACACATTTTACATATTTTACTCAAGGCCTTATTAACACCTTCATGAGGGTAAAAGTAGTATTGGCTAATGCTCTATATGTTATATATATGTATATGTTTGTGTCTGCACCCTATGTGTCACATTATAGAGGTTCAACACACTTATTTCTTGAATGGTGCATGTAGCCAGCCAGGCATGCAATGGATAAAGAGATATACATGCACTATTCACTATCCATTTCTATGGAGCCAGGCATAGCTCCTAACTGTAGGAGCCTGCACCTCTCTTGTATGGTGATGCATTTGTATCCCACCTGGGGGACGTTTGGCTTAGCAAATCAGACCCTTACCATCTTTTAACGTTGTTTATAGTAGAGTTAGAGCTAATCAAGTTTTTTTAAAAGAAGAATCTGTTCACAATACTGCAAAGGTGTATTTCACTTGTCTTTCCTGTCACGCAAGAGCTAGTATTCTGTCACATAAGAGATGTCTGTTGTCAGTCAAAATAAGTAGGTTGATCTGATAAGTCAGCTCCGACATTCTCTTTTCTCAGCTAATGCTGAACTACACTGAACTGAACTGACTGAATCAAAAAGTGTTTCTTTGTTCTATGAATCATTTATAGTTCACAGCTCTTACGTGTATCTTTTATATGTCGCTGACTATACAATAGATAAGTTTAAGTTTTATTTTCTTATTGATCATTCTCTTTGTATCAGCAAAATAGCTAACGGTTTCAGTATTTCAGCATAGTTTCCAATTGCTGCTCCTCCAAATCTCTTTTGCATCACTGATTCAGCTCTAACACAACTGTACATTAATAATTTCTAGTCTGTATTAATGGGTTTTTGTTTGTTGTCAGTACTATGAATTATGTAGTTTGATTTTTGTTTTCATTGCATCTACTAAAGAATTTCAGATTTGTCACATCATAAGGGTTGTTACACTTACAGGTCATTGAGTACTATGACTTCTTTCAACTATAAATATTTTCACACATGCATTTGGTGTCAAAAATGATCACAAGCCATTTTCAACAGCAGGCAAAACTGGAATTGATAGTTCATGATAATGAGTAAATTATTCCACTGCGCTCTGACACAGGATTCAGGCTAAAAAACAAAATCAGAAACTCCACATCGCGTGATTCTGTCTAATATATGGCTTTATCACACCCGTGCTAGTGTAAAGCGTGATTTCATTCAAAATCCACCACCAACATCAATGGGGCTCACCAAATGAAGGCCACCTCGTTTTTCAGGTGGGTCTCAAACTCAATCTGTGTCTCACTCTGCTCATCAGTGAAGTACACCATCCGGTCTCAGTAAAACGTTTAATCTTGGTAAAAAACTTTAAAACAAAATACAAAACCTCCTCATTGCATAGTATGTCTGCACATTGAGCAATACATCCGCGCTTCTCGCGCCAATTGCCTACTTACAGACTAGTAGATTGATATAGGCACGTCTCAATGGTGAAGCTAGAGCTCCTTTGCAGCTACCCAGCGGTTTTCCGGCGGCGTCCCGCACTCTGAACGATCCCCGCTACTGCCACGGACATCACCTAGCTAACCACCGCGAGTTTCCGGGCGTGATGACGTCACACGCACTGGCTCCGCCCTACGCGTTTCATCCTCCAATCAGACTCATCAGTTCATGATATGTGGAAAAAACGGTATAAGGGCTGGTTCAGATGGACGTTCGATGGCGTTTTGTTTGTTGGCGTCACGGTGGTGATGCGTTCAGGCTTTCAGCAGCGTTCGCGTTGCGTTCGGATGTGATCGCGTTTTTTCTTCCCCTAGGGGGACATTACCCATCACGATTAACCGCCTCTGGAAGCTACATGTAGCTTCCAGGGGCTCCTTGAACGCCAGGGAAAATCGGGACCCGAACGCCGCATTCGTGTAAACGCACATGAAAGCTTGGTAAAAACGCACCCATTCACTTGAATGTGAGCGTTTAACGCCAAGCCCCGAACGCTGGCGGTAAACGCTGCACAAGCGTCCGTCTGAACCAGCCCTAATACAGGAAAAAACGGAGCCCAATCAGGTGTAGTAATTCGGTATTAAGTTAGTGTAAAAGACATGGGTACTCACATTCTTCTGGTTGCCCACCTGCAATTAGTATAATTGCATGTGGAAACTACCATCCCCACTCAGCCTTTCAGGTACAGGTGAGGCCGCTTCTCCAAAAGAAAAATATATATTTTTTATTTTTTAAACCGTAAAATCTAAAATATCTTACCCCCTCAAATGGGGTGGAAACACAAATAGCTGGTGACTGGAGTTGCCCAATAGCCAATAAAAATGTATAAAACTAAAAACTGCATAAAAGGAAGGTAACTATAAGCTTATCTTCAATGATGACAATGTTCAATGTATATTTGTATTAGGTGCCTCCAGTCACTAGCTAAAACTGGATAGTACTTTGGTTGCCCAAAAGGGTTTTTTTTTGTTTTTTTTACTCACGGACATACCTATAGTCACAAATGTGGTATTTATTTGGCATTGCTGGCTAAATGTAGTCATTGAGATTTGCTTGTCATTTGGCTTACTTGCAAATCACTGAAATTTGGCTAACTATAATACTGATTTTTAACAAAGGATAATTTCTTGGTTAATTTAATTTTATGCCTATTTTTTTTGACGAATACACATTTTTTCCCCACAAGTCTCGTTCACACTTTAAATGTTTGTGTGTGCTTCAAATGGGACTTATAGAGTGCAAGTGTCTCTGGCTCTTTAAAAATAAATATGTGCCTTTAACAAGTGTGAGTGTGTATTATATACTGTGCACCCACCCGTGGTTTCTGCTTGTGCCTACTTTCACCTGAAGCCACAACCCCATGAGCTAAAATGACTATGGGTGGTTTTGGATAGCGGGCAGACCGTCATCCAACAGCGTAGGTCCATTATCTTGTGTGCTGTGTGGACATTATGCCAGCACACGGCTCTTCGTAGCTCCCACTGACTGCCTTCTTCAGCCCCGGTATGTTACATAGTTATTTTGGTTGATAAAAGACATACGTTCATCAGGTTCAACCAAGAATTTTATCACTGCAGTGTGGCAGACGCTGATTTATGATGCCAGATCTGTGCTGAGAGACTAACTAATGAGAGATCTCATAGAGATCTCATATACAGTACTTGAGCATCCCTAGCCACTGCTGAAACTGTAAGTATGGGGCAACTTTGAATGTAGATTGTAAAACACTTCCTTTCTTCTTTTTTGTGCTAAAGATCATGCTTAAAAATAAATGCAAGTAAATTAATGAATATGAACATAAATAGTCTTTAAAATTGGTTAATATACATCTGAGTAAAAGCCTGTAAAGGATTCTTTAATATAAAAATGTAAGATCAAATTGTTCATTATCACAAGATGGTGTTGTTGCATTCATTATGTTACATTTATATTGGAAGCCTTTTATATAATGCATTTATTCCTAGCTATAATGAGGAGGTGACATTTACTGCATAATGATCTAACTTCCTAAGGTGCAGCATCACAGAATATATTAAGCTTCTGATATTCTTAAAACGTTAATGTATAAAGTTTTGAGAATGTAATTTATGTTTCCAATTTGTTATATAAAGGCCCATGTAAAATCTTTTATATGCAGCGCCACTAATGATTTGGCCAGTGACTGTTGATATCACTTGTACATACTGTATCTGGGCTTATTAATGGAATCTGGTTTCTGAAACGTTGCAGTGGATGACACACACAAACACACACATTCATACATTGTAAGTAGTGTTGGTGTTCAAATCCAGGTTTCCCAATTTGGAAACCCAAATTATGCCCCACACCACACTTCTGTACCTCAGCTAGTGGACCACGTCATTGGGGCCAGAGTGGTCACTCACGTACCATCCAGGCAGTGCTTCACGAGACTCCAATGCTTCCTCCTTCTGGCTTGGTAAGGGGAAGCATTGGAGTCGTGGGAAGCACGGTGTGGACCGCAACCATGTGACTCCGTCCACTAGCCAAGGTACTCAGTAAACCGGATTACACACCAACACTATTGTTAAGTGTCCAATAATTTGCTACAGTTCTAGTAATGTGTGTACACTGAATAGGATTTGAATTTTTCCCAGCAGAATTTTTTTCCTATGAAAAAAATGTTTGCATCCTGCATGGGATGCAAACATTTAACTGTAGCACTACAATGCAACAGTGCTGATAAGCCTCTGTGCATTACCAAGGAATGTCCTTCTGTTTATAACAGAAATAGAGAAAAAATCATTTTAAGAGGTTGTTGGATATCACACATACTGTATGAAAAATAAAAAGGTCATCACCTTTCACCAATTCATTTTTAGCAAAGTTTGAAGTGCAATAACTAGTCCTGATCTCTCTTACATGTAGGAGTGGCATAAAACGGTATACTTTTACCGGTATTTTATATAGCCTCCAAAGATTTATCTTTCAGGGAAATCCTTCTTTGACAGAGTGGAATCCATTAATGGGTTAACTAACCATATACAATCACACATGTTTCTGTTTAAATCATGCAAAGTGGCCCATTTTAGCTTTGTAACATCTATACACCATTGAATAAGCACTATATGTTACACCCATGCAAAATGTTTCTTTGCCAGGCAGGATGCATTAATGCTGCCTTGATGATCTAACAATGACATTCTGATTTCCCACACAAGCACCATCATTGAAATTGTTTCAGAAAGAAAATTAGACTCATGAGAACAATAGGGAACAATGGCATAACAAACATAAACAATTCATTGGTTTTAATGGTTAGAAGTTTCTGATCTTCCAATCATGTGCATTCTAACCAACATCTGTCTGCTTTCCTTGTCAGAATGATGAGTAGTGTCTGCTAAATTTCCCTTCTGAATATCATCTGATCACCATTAGAGATGGCCCAAATGGTTCGCCAGCGAACGGTTCCCGCCAAACTACTGTGGTTCGTGGAGAACCGCAAACTTTTCCGGAAGTTCGATTTGCCCCTGCATCATTAGGGTCAACTTTGACCCTCTACATCACAGTCAGCAGGCACATTGTAGCTAATGAGGCTACACTCCCTCCTGGAAGCCCTCCCCCCTAATAAAAGTCAGGCAGCGTCAGGCATTGGACTCACTCGTGTGCCTGCAGTAATTAATGAAGGGACAGCTGCTGGCAGACTCTCATAGGGAAAGCTTAGTTAGGCTCTTGTAGGCTTGTTAGTTTGCTCCTTGCTGATTCTTATTGCTAAAAAAGCACCCCTCAACAGCTCTTTTGAGAGCTAATCTTGTTCTTGTGATCTATTTTTTTGTGTGTGTCCCACAGACACTTGTGTTGCAGAGACAGCATTGGTAATTCTTACTGTGCCACTGCAAGGCCCAGCACATTCAGTGACTACCTGTGTGTGTGACAGGCAGCTGCACATTTGTAATCCCATTCACTGCAACTGTTCACTGTTTAGTCTACCTACCTACCTACCTACCTACCTACCTACCTATGTGAAGCCATGCATTGTTAATACCACCAGTCATTGCACCTGTTCACGGTATGTGTGTGTGTGTTTGAAAGGTGCAAATTTATAATACCTAGCAGCACTGCATATACCTACCTACCTGTTGTTCAGTGCACCCACCTACCCACGTGAGCACACGCAGTGTGATAATTAATACCACCAGTCACTGTACCTGTTCACGGTACGTGTGTGTGACAGGTGCACATTTGTACTACCCAGCAGCACTGCATATACCTACCTGTTGTTCAGTGCATCCACCTAACTACGTGAGCGCACG
The DNA here is from genome assembly GCF_040937935.1 of Hyperolius riggenbachi. Classification (NCBI taxonomy): domain Eukaryota; kingdom Metazoa; phylum Chordata; class Amphibia; order Anura; family Hyperoliidae; genus Hyperolius; species Hyperolius riggenbachi. The sequence continues at coordinate 286,877,508 of NC_090649.1, forward strand.
CAGTGTGATATACCACTCCGTGCATACCTGTTCACTGCACTTGTGTAACCGTACATTGTATTAGTCAAGTTAGTGCATACCTTTCACTTCATCCCCCCAATATGGACAAAACAAAAGGCAGAGCCAGAGGCAGGCCACCTAGCAGGCCTGTTTGAGGTCGCGCTGTCGTGATTTCGTGTGGCCCTTGACCAAAGTACAGTGTTCAGAAGAAGGCACGTGCCATCAACCCCCAATATTGTCAGGATGTAGTTGACTATTTAACACAGAACACCTCATCTTTCTCAGCTTCCGCACAGAAGCATGACATATCTTCCTCCTCCTGCTCTAATTCTGGCACCCCACTTAACACTCAGTCGGCCGCCACCACCAAAGTGCCATCACCCCAGGGCTCAGCGGTGTGGACATTTTTGTGTGTGTCTGCCTCAGATGAGAGCGATGCCATCTGTACTCTCTGCCACCGAAAATTGAGCCGTGGAAAGACCAAGACCCGCGTAGGGACAACTACGTTATGAAGGCACATGATTACAAAGCACAAAATGCAATGGGATGACCACCTGAGGAAAAGCAGCACACAAAAGCAAAGCCAGTAGAAGATACCAGGCCACAATTTTTTCTCAAAAAACGCAATACCTAAACTGCACCGTGATGTTGAAAGGCAAGTGGTGACATCTCTGGCACACAGCATTGGGTCAAGGGTCCATCTGACCAGGGATACCTGGTCTGCAAAGCACGCTCAGGCCTGCCCGAAGTCTAAGTCAGTCCCCACATACAGTATCTCTGCCTGCACACTGTGTGACTGCCTGCCCCAAGACTAAATCGGTCCCCACACATCATCTCTTCCTGCAGGCCACTTGACTGCCTTCTCCGCCACCACCAACAGGGTCCAGGACTCCAGGACTCCGGCCGCTATGATAATTTTTCTGATGCGTGTACATGCCTGCCTAATTTTTCACAAAACAATAGGCATGTACATGTGTCAATTCCCCTTCGTGATCGTTACCTTGAAGGGGCTTGCGTATCACACCCAAGATAATAAGGTCGTTGCTTCATTGTGGACAGACCAAATTTGATCAGCTGGACAATCACTGTTGTTCTGTCATTGAGCTACCTCAGCCTGGCGACCATATGGGCTTTTTAAAACTGCTATCGCCTGCACTCTCGCCATGGGGTGCACCAGTCCAGCACAGCCATCACAACACAAACAGCTGTTTGCGGTGCGTTACACAGTGAGTTTGGTGTGTCAGTGTGAAGCAGTACTCTAATTACACTCCCTGATTGATGTATATACACACAAGATGTTTTAAAACACTTTAGGCCTGCAATTTAGCATTCAATGTGATTTCTGCCCTTAAAACGCTGCTTTGCGTCAAATTAAGATTTTTCCCCGGGACTTTTGGCATCTATCCCACTCCGCCATGCCCCTCTCCAGGTGTTAGACCCCTTAAAACATCCTTTCTATCACTTTTCTGGCCAACATAAGTGTTTCTAGTTTTCCAAGTTCGCCTCCCCATTGAAGCCTATTGCGGTTTGCGAAAGTTCGCGCAAACCGAACTTTTGTGGAAGTTCGCGTTCGCGGTTCGCGAACTAAAAATCTGAGGTTCGGGCCATCTCTAATCACCATCTGAACATCTCAGTGTAACATCATCTACTGAGGATGTCTGGTTTCAAAAGTAAAACAGATAGATTAATATATGCACTCATAAGAGTGGGCTATTTATCCAGTTCGGCCTTTCTGGACGAGCTTTCTCGTCCAGAAAGGCACTGCTGCTTTCAATGTGTGGTGCGCGCGATCGGGCACCCGTCGCCCGCCGCTAGCCCCCGATCAGTGAATGGGAATATAATTCCCATTCACCGATCTAACTTCCCCACAGAAATACCGACGCTTTTTCTCCAGAGAGCGTGGTATTTCTGCCCCCAGGGAAAAACTCCTCTGAATTTTGGTTCCTGGATGCGAGATCGTTCGCATCCAGGACTTTTCTCACTGTGGCCATCTTGTGGCCAAATAGTAAACTGCACCCACATACATTTTTAATTAAAGAATTTGCTTATTTTACATGTAAAATAAGCAGTTTCCCTCCCACACCAAAAATTACCCACATACATTTTTATTAAAAAAATAAATAAAAAAAATACAATTAAAAAAAAAAAAAACAACATAAATAGTTACCCAAGGGTGTAAACTTATTAAATATACATGTCAAGAGAGTATGTTATTATATTATTTAAAATTATAAGCTTATAAATAGTGATGGACGCAAATTGAAAAAATGCACCTTTATTTCTAAATGAAATATCGGCACCATAAATTGTGATAGGGACATCGTTTAAATGGTGTAATTAGCGGGACAGATGGGCAAATAAAATACATGGGTTTTAATTACGGTAGCGTATATTAATTTCAAACTATAATGCCTAAAATCATGAATTTTTTTCATTTCTTTCTTAATCTTCCTGTTAAAATGGATTTAGAAAAAAATAATTCTTAGCAAAATGTAGTACCCAAATAAAGCCTAATTAGTGGCGGAAAAAACAAGATATAGATCAATTCATTGTGATAAGTAGCAATAAAGTTATAGGCGAATGAATGGGAGGTGAACGTTGCTCGGATGCATGAGATTTTCGGCACTGTGGCGCTGAACCGGTTAAAGAAGAAAATTGGGTATGTGCTACAGTAGATGATATGTATTGTTCTGCCCATGCTAGATTGATGTAAGGTGGAAAGGTCTAGCATGCTACCAACCAGAACAAGGTGCTACATACAATGGAGCTGAATCACGTTACCTAAGAAAAAGGAAGCCTCTGCACCTTTGCTATAACAAAGTATAGCAAGCTCTGGCAAATGTGTCGCTTGGCTCCTAATTGGTCCTTTAACAGACCAATGAGAATCCTCAGAGTCAAGGAAAACATTACAGTCCTATACACTGCAGAGTGGAAATTCCCATTGTGTAACTGAATCTTATCCTAGACAGGTTGAAAATAGTTAATTTCTCATCAACTTTTTCTATCCTACTTAACCTTTTGGGAACCACGGACGTTGAATCAACGTCCAGCAGGTGGTGCTACCGTTCTGACCGGACATTGATTCAACGTCCGCGCTAACAAACCATCCCGACGCCATCGTGCGCACCCGAGAGGGGAGATTTAGCTTTCATATGACAACTGGCATCTCCCCTCAGTGATCAGCAGCCATTGTGTATGGCTGCTGATCACGTGATCACTACGATCACCGTCGGATCATAGTGATCACTTTGACAGCTGCGGCGGTATGGGGGAAAAGAAGAGGATCCATTCACCTCCGTGCCGTTCCAGCAACGATCGGCACCCCCTCTGCTCTGGCCGGCATCTCTGCTCCATCTGACGTCAGCGCCAGGTCATTTGGAGCGGAGATGCCGGCTGGAGAAGAGGTGGCTACAGCAGCTCGTTGCTGGAGCCTGGAAGGTGAGTGATGGCTGCCAGCTACAGGGGGGACACCTGCCTCCATTGGGGACACCATGCCCAGCCAGCCACAGACGGGATCCGGCCGCCCGACCCCCGAAACGCTCCCCTCCATGCAAATTTCCCTGATCCTTAAAGTGAACCTTAAGTCAACGATAAAAAATGAGATTTACTCACCTGGGGCTTCCCTCAGCCCCCAGCAGCCGATCGGTGCCCTCGCAGCCCCGCTCTGACGCTCCAGGACCTGCCGGCGAACACTTCCGGTTTGGCTGTCACCAGCCGACAGGCATGGGAACGCGAGTGATTCTTCGCGTTCCCAGCCTGTATATCGCCCCCTATGCTGCTATTGCGGCCTCTTGGCTGACTTAAGGTTCACTTTAAGGGGGGTTAGGCGGCTGGTCCTGAAGTGGTTAACTTTCAAGTGAAGAAATAAGGTTGTTTCAAAAACCTTGGTGCATTCACTTTCAGGACTTATACAAGAAATACCTTTGCTTTAAATATGGTGAAGGAAATATCCACATATTTATATGTACAGATGTTTCACTCAGTCGAGGCTACATAGAGCCTACTATAATTAAAAGTACAGATCTGACAGCACAAGTAAACTTGTTGTTTGCAGACCGGCCTGCTGAGGAGCTCAAAGATTTGTACAATGGGGACATCAAGCAATGTTGGTTTAAAGGGAATCTGAAGTGAAAATAAACGTATGATATAATGATTTGCACAGATATGAGTTTCATATTGTTTCCAGCACAGGAAGAGTTAAGAAACTTCAGTTGTTATCTATGCAAAAGATCTTCTTTGAGCTCTGCAACTTAATAAAGTCATGGACAGCACTGTCTTTTGAAGCTCTTATATCAACTGTCTCTCATTGTTTCTTCTTTGTGTATGGTTTTTCTGCAGAGAAAAGTTCAAAGGATCACTTGCCTGCTCTGTGAAATCATTTAAAAAAGGTGAGTGTATTGTGGAAACTGCAATTATTAGAGAATGATGCAATATTATAAAAAAAAGCTATATACCTGAAAATAAAACTATGACCCTATTTTCTTTGCTACTAATGTTCTAGTAATTATCCGTATTTCACAACCAATTCATTATATCATGAGTTTTTTTTCGCTTCAGTGTCACTTTAAGTGCATGCCCCTGCATATAAAGGCTAATTCTGTAGATTATAATTCTATGGTCAACTTATACCTTAAGGAGAAAAAAAAATTTCATTGATTGTTGATTTTAAAGTGCCTATTTTGGACAGAGGTGCAAGAGGCCTTCTATGCTTTAGTGGAACAGCCATTTGTAAGTATCACCCTAAATAGCTGCTTTAACTTATTTAACCAGAAATTTTAAAGACAATATATACCACCAGGCAGGTAACGGACATCATATGCTTCAATCAGGCTAGACTCCTTGTTGCCTAAAGTGAGTGAATAATTTGCACATATAATATGAATATGTTGGCACTTTATAAATCAATAATAATAATATAAACCCGCAGCTGAACTGAGTGTGGTCCCCTACCTTTCGTGTCCCCACCTCTCCCTCTAGATTGTAAGCCTTCGTGCAGGGCCCTCCTCCTTATGTCTCCTACCTGTTCACGCACCTCCAACACTGTACACCCATCCTATGGATCTGAGTGACCTCGACTTTCCTAATCACCATGCTCCCATCCAGTGACTGACTAAGCATTACCTTGTACTCATACTGTGCAGCGTGATCTGGTTTGCATGTATTCCTGTATTGTCTTATTGCTGTATGTCACCCCTAAATATTTTCTGAAACCTTAACGAAAGTACAGCGCTGCACAATATGTTGGCACTTTATAAATACAATAAACAAATACATAAGTGTCTAGGCAAACCTCACTGCTGTTGAACAGAAAAAGTCTCATGCATTAGGGATAAAATGTGTCCCGAAACACAAAGTGATGTCAGTTTGAAACTTGTTATTTCTTTAGATGACCTAGATAATGAAAAGTTTTCACAGACATCCTCTGCTAACACATAGAATAGGGATTGCCAGTGAAATACTGTATTACATCACATATGATCACTATATGATCCAACAATAAAAGAAATAATGGATTCATTAGTAAGAAAACAAAGAAGCTGCTTTTCACAAGGTCTTTTCGGTTCAATGCCTTCCTGATGGGAATGAGGTTTTTAAAGTCAGACTCCATGCCTGCCTCTGCATGTAATCCATAACCTATTTATATTCAAGCAGGCAGTGTCAGAGATTGTTTATTTCGTAGCATAATCATTGATTTTTCTATTACTCAACCCATTCAAAACCATTACAAATTCATCTTTTGTATTTTATTTACCATGGATATTGTTTTATTTTCATTTGCCAAATATAAATATAGGTTTTATTATGACATTTATAGAGCTTTATAGAGCTTGGCAGTGAAGATCTTTAATATTATTTAATGAACACATTGCTATTTAGACATAGTAAGTACAGTATTTAGTAATCTGTGAAAAGGGAGGACATCTTGTACAAATCAAGCCAATATAGCTTTAAAAATATAGCTCTAGAGTAAGACATTAAATGGGGAAATGTGCTGGGTAATAAACATTTTAAGTGTCTAATTAGTGTAATGCTTTGTTTAGGTTTTACATTTATTATGCTGTATCCTCCACACATACAAAATTGCATCCCCTACTCCCAATACAGTCAAGTTTAGTCAGGGTTATTTTATGATACAATCTGTATACATATGATTCTTAGGTTTAATAGCAGTGTCTGGATAGTGTAATGGCTAAGGGCTCTGTCTCTGACACAGGCGACCTGGGCTCAAATCTCAGCTCTTCCTGTTCAGTAAGCCAGCACCTATTCAGTAAGGAGTCCTTGGGCTAGACTCCCTAACACTGCTGCTGCCTACTGTGCATACCCTAGTGGCTGCAGCTCCGCCACTTTAAGTCCACCAGGAAAAAAGCACAACATAAATGTTATCTGTCTTGTGTTAATATTATACAGTAGTAGTACAGCAGTGGCTGAATGGAGTAATGGTTAAGGGCTCTGCCTCTGGCACAGGAGACCAGGGTTCAAATCTCGGCTCTGCCTGTTCAGTAAGCCAGCACCTATTTAGTAGGAGACCTTAGGCAAGTCTCCCTAACACTGCTACTGCCTATAGAGCGCGTCCTAGTGGCTGCAGCTCTGGCGCTTTGAGTCTGCCAGGAGAAAAGCGCGATATAAGTGTTCTGTGTTTGTTGTTTGTTTGTTTAGTGATATTAGCACATGTTAACTTGTCTTTGCCTTCCTGCAGTGCAGAGATTTGAATGTCCTTGCCCAGCTCTGTATAGGAGGGGCATGTTCTGGATTCCAGGAGTGCTAGACCATTCCTTACTGCTGAAACAATTACATGTATTAAATGACATTGTCATACCATGCAAACATTCATGGATGATAGCTTTGTGAGTGAAAAAATTCCTGAGATTTTACATCTCAGAGATCCTTCACATTTTCCAGGAATCGAGTACAGTCAGTTCCACGCACAACAAAAAGACCACAAGTTGATTTACATGCAACCTTTCTGACCCCAACAATGACAGAGGTCTACTTTTTCGTCTCTTGTGCAAGGGGTTCTAACATAAGACTATGAGGGGCTAATACTACTTTATAGGAGAGTCTACTGCTAGGCTTCTTAAGATAAAAGCAGGTGGTGTCCTTGCAGCATGCAATCTGTGGACTTATGAGCATAATAGTTTTGTTACTGGCAGACCTTACCAGGTGCCAGGACTGATAACACTATAATTGGCAGGCAATGGGTAGTAATGGAAGGTACAGGGATGCTGGAGCTGAAGCAAGTGATGAAAAATGAACATCAGTTAGGGTTATAGGTTGGGGTTAGGCACCAACATTAGGAGAAGTAGTATTAGAGGATACAACAGGTGTTGGTTAACATTAATTGTTAAGATTATATGACTAGTGCACACGCCATACTTTAGCAAACGACGGGTCGGTCAGACCCTCCCACTGGGCGGACGTTCTGCCAACAGTAGGATGTGTGTACAGACTGTCCGCAGAACGTCCGCCCAGTGGGAGGGTCTGACGGACCCGTCATTTGCTAAAGTATTGCGTGTGTACGCACCTTTATGTGTCAGAAAGCAAAGATTAGGCATCAGAAAGGAGATAATGTGGGGTCTAGATTAAGGTTAGATGTCAGGAAGGAGTTAATGTTGGGGGAAAGATAGGGTTAGAGTTTGGGAAGAGACTTTAGCAGTACAGGATTTACTTAGGGTTAGGCAATAGATGCGTTTGGATGTACCAAAACAGTTAGTCAACTTTAAATGAGCATTCTTAAATAAAACTTAAAAACAATTGTGCCTCTTATGGTGGAAGCAGAATGCACTTAAAGGGAACCTTAACTCAATCATAAAAAATGAGTTCAACTTACCTGGGGCTTCTACCAGCCCCCTGCAGCCATCCTGTGCCCTCGACGTCACTCCTGGATCCTCTGGTCCCCCGCCGGCAGCTAGTTTTGTTTTTGTTGACTCGGAGTCGGCTGACCGCCACGTGTCTCATTGAACGCATTACCGCGGTAACTGTCCGCTATAGCGGGTGTCAACATGTACCTTTGTACGTGTTGACACCTGCTATAGTGTCCTGTTACCACAGTAACACGTTCAATGAGACACGTGGCGGTCAGCCGACTCTGAGTCGGCAAAAACAAAACTAACTGCCAGCGGTGGACCAGAGGATCCAGGAGTGATGTCGAGGGCACAGGATGACTGCAGGGGGCTGGTAGAAGCCTCAGGTAAATTAAACTCATTTTTTAATGATTGGGTTAAGGTTCCCTTTAAGATCTGCACCTTTTTTTGGAGCTCTCAGCTATCATTAGTGCAAGACTGGATCTGGCAATCCATAGTTCAACAATAATCAGCACTCGGTAAAAAGCCTGCTGGTGGCTTGGCGATGGATTCAATGTTTTTTGCATTGCAACCTGTACTCAGTACTGGCTCTTGCTGAACTTTACCTTATGGTGGAAAAGCGCTCTACCTTCATCTAGCTCCCAGATGAATATCATACACATTCATATCCATACATACCATGGTGTTATAAAATTGTCTTTATTTAAATATTCTAATATATAGTCTGTTGCTGAACTATATATAGTTCGGTTGCTGAACTTAGTGGTTCAACTATTCTGGCAGGGCAGGTGCGGTATTGTAATTTTTTTTTAAGTTTTTATTTAATATTCACCTATTGTTGTTTAAGACAATTGTGTTTATTTTTTGGTAACTGAGCAACCATTTTTAGTATATTTTATGGATTATTTTGCCAGTTCTGCTCTTATTTTTTAACCTCTTGAGGACCGCAGTGCTAAACCCCCCTAGTGACCAGGCAATTTTTAGTAAAATAGGCCACTGCAGCTTTAAAGCGGACCCAAACCAAACTTTTTTTTAGCTCAAGATTTTTAGTTGCAGCACTCTGACACATACAAAGATAAATAAACACTCCTTCAAGCCTATGAGCATTTCAGTGCATGCTTTTCACCCTTCACTTTTCAGAACTAGTGTTATACAGGTGGCAGCCATTAGCAATTCCTCCTTTGCTGGATACCATCTACTCCACCAGTTTGCCGGATTTTGTCCCGGCAATTTGAAAGGAAGGGAGGGGTTTCTCCAATAAATGTAAAATATTTTATATTTGTCATCATGCAGCTGAAAAAAGGCTGCCTCTTTATTATTATAATTTAGAAAATAGATTTTATTTCTGAAATCTTGTATTTTTAATTTGGGTCCACTTTAAATCCAAGCTGCATGGCCTGTCCAAACTCTAACCCTATCTTTCCCCCAACATTAACTCCTTCCTGACATCTAACCTTAGTCTAGACCCCACATAATCTCCTTTCTGATGCCTAATCTTTCCTTTCTGACACTCTTGTATTTTTAATTTGGGTCCACTTTAAGGCCAAGCTGCAGGGCCACAACACAGCACACAAGGGGTCCCCCCCCTTTTCTCCCCACCAACAGAGCTCTCTGTTGGTGGGGTCTGATCGCTCCCCCATATTTATTTATTTTTTTTATAAATATTATTGTTAGTGTTTTTTTTTATTAAAAAAACTGTTTCTTTAAATATCTTCTCTCCCTCCCCACAGCCAGCCAATTAAGGCAATTGGCTGTAATAGGCTTCTGCCTATGAGAGCCGATCTCTCTCTTGTCCCCCAGGGGGACAGCCGTGTGACACAGCTGTCCCCAGTACAGCGCTGCTGCCGATCGCAGCGCTGTACATGTAAATAGACGGCGATCACGCCATCTAACAGAGACTGAAGGCGGGGCGGAGCTCCTCCCCCAAGCAGGAGATGCGCGTGCAGCCTGCGCGCGATCTCCTGCATTAGCTGGCCCCAGGACTTTACGCCAATCGGCGTTAGGTGGTCCTGGGGCTGCCGCCGCGGCCACGTCCATCGGCGTGACGCGGTCGGGAAGAGGTTAATGGTAAAAGGATAAATAAATGAAAGAGGACACTGCTTTAGGTATATTGCATAATGTATATGAACTAATACTTATTGGAGAGGTAAGGTTATTAGGGATGATGATCAATGAGATGCAAATCATTTCTCCTAACAGTCAAATTTCCTGTAAATTATATGCAGCCTGAAATCAGACCAATCAGAATAACTTCCTGTCAATTTTTATTGGTCCAAGTTGAAGCGGCATTTAATTTAACTGAAATTTGAATGTTAGGAGAAATTATTTGCATCTCAATGATCATCCCTAAAGGTTATTAATATATCCATATTTTCCTTTCATAGAGGTTGTGAGGTTGGCAGTTTAAAATATTTAGTTGGATAACTATAGAGGAGGAATTTTGCTTAAGGTTGTAGCTGGGTCTGTGGATTTACCCTTAGAAAAAAATCTGTGACATTAGGATCCTTGAAAACTGAAATCTGGAATTTCATTACATGCAGAACAGCTTGTGTTGTGTATGCAATTCTATATACTTGTTAGTGAGAAGAACTAGACTTGCTGAGTTTTATACCGTTATTTCATAAAGGTATAGGAGCCATGAATTTAATAAAGCAAGAAGACCATGGAGGCAACACTACTAAACTTGAATGTGTGAGATAAATGGTTCCCAAGTACTATGAAGCGGAGGAAATTGAAAAAAGTGTTTTTTTTTGCAAGGTGTTACCTTTCATTTCCAGAACAGAGGATGAGGGGTTTTAATGATGACAGTAACTATGGGTTTTCTTAGATCTGTAAAAAACAATAAGTATAATTGATATGTGATAAACACATTTTATTCTAAGGCCTGGGCTCATTGTTGTCCTGGGATGTTTGGTTTGGAAGTAAATTCTTCTTCCCCTTCCCTTTCCCTTTCCCTGCAGGTATGTGATTTTTTTTCCACTAATCACTGTCGATCCTTAGCACCTTTTTTTTTACATACCGGTATGTAAGTTTTCTGCCCGTCCGATCACTTTGGTGCAGGGTGAGCCAAATAACGGCTCGCCCTGCTGCCAGTGAAATTCCGGGCACTGTTAATTACAATTCCCCCTTTGAGTTGTGGCGACCCGGAGGGAGAAGTGATTCAGAGTTCCAGTGGTTATGGCTACGAGAGCCATGCACTAACATTGTGGCTATAGCAGCGCCCAATCCAGCCTTGCCTTTTTTTGGTATACAGTATGTGGCTTTAAAATGCTGTCCTTGTAAATAATTGTCAAATGAATTTAAAGGCTTTCCATATCCTGTTCCCTTCAAGGTTGACATAAATAATCTAGGCAGATTCTTTCATTGTTAGAGTTGTTCTACACCTCATTTTCTTTTTTTTCACCACTGCTCTTTCATTGCTGACTTGCTTGTAAATACACGTAATACAAGTAAAACAATTTTCAGGCTCTGGTTTCATCTACAAATACAACATAAGGGAGCCTAGGTAAATTGAATCTGTATTATTTATTGGCCATCAATACAAAATACACTGCAATACTACAACCATAACCTGCCCGGTGAAAATCAATGAAAAGTACTGACAGCTGCATAAGTCAGGCCTAACACCATCCTAGGAAGTTCAGTACAGGTACCGGTTTTTAGATTTCTTAAGGACCCCCTTCATAAATTGACTCATGCGCTATAATCATGGCAAAACAATCTTTAACCACTTGCCGACCGCGCACTCATAACGCGCGTCGGCAAAGTGGCAGCTGCAGGACCAGCGACGCAGTATTGCGTCGCCAGCTGCAGGCTGATTAATCAGGAAGCAGCCGCTCATGCGAGCGGCTGCTTCCTGTCAATTCACGGCGGGGGGCTCCGTGAATAGCCTGCGGGCCGCCGATGGCGGCTCGCAGGCTAAATGTAAACACAAGCGGAAATAATCCGCTTTGTTTACATTTGTACGGCGCTGCTGCGCAGCAGCGCCGTAAGGCAGATCGGCGATCCCTGGACAATCAGCGGCCGGGGATCGCCGCCATGTGACAGGGGACGTCCCGTCACTGGCTGCACAGGACGGATAGCGTCCTGTGCAGCCCGGATCTCCAGGGGGGGCCAGGTAGGAGAGGGAGGGGGAGGATTTCGCCGCGGAGGGGGGCTTTGAGGTGCCCCCCCCGCAACACCCGCAGGCAGGAGCGATCAGACCCCCCCAGCACATCATCCCCCTAGTGGGGAAAAAAGGGGGGCGATCTGGTCGCTCTGCCTGCACGCTGATCTGTGCTGGGGGCTGCAGAGCCCACCCAGCACAGATCAGCTACAACAGCGCTGGTCGTTAAGGGGGGGTAAAGGGTGGGTCCTCAAGTGGTTAAGGTCAGCCCTGTGTGCTGATACGCACTCATTACATGCTCTAATAATATGCATAACCTGGTGCGCCCATACAGTTCAATACATCTAGTGGTGCCAAGATTTATGCTCCCATAGATACATTCAGGCCTGGACATCATATCCTCTGGTCTGGCCAGGAAGGCATCTGATGCCATAATTTGGCAAGGCTAGCAGCAATTAGCGCTCTTATCTGGAGCAAGACAACAAACTCCGTGTACACCAGGAAGAAGGCAGAGACACGGTGGATCATCAGGCGGCACACGTGATGCGTTTCACCAATCACTGGCTTCTTTAGGCATGTTTTACATACTATATATGCATATTTACAATTTGGTTTAATCCTTCTGCACTGTAACAAAGTTATTTAACCTCTTAAACTCTTACACTCAGACGTATTGCATTTATGAGAGATAGCAGCACGCGGCGGCAGTCCCAGGACCAGGACTACTCTATACCAATTGGTGTGAAGTGCGAGGGGCGGAGATTGCAGGGGATCGTGCTTGCCAATGCTCCGTATGCCAATGCTCCGCATTCAGCCTCCCATTCAGACTGTTAGATGGCGAAACCGCTGTCTATTTACTCTGGACAGCGCTACGATCTACGGCAGCGATGTACTGGGGACAGCTGTCCCCCTGGGCGGCAAGGAAGCGATCCACTGTCATAGGCTGAAGCTTAAGACAGCCGATCACACTGATTGGCTGGCAGGGGGGAGGGAGGGTTACAAAAATGTTTTAAAAAATGCACAAATTTAATAACAAATAAATGAAATAAATATTTATAATAAAACAAATAAACATGCTGGGAGCGATCATTGCCCACCAACAGAGAGCTCTGTCGGTAGGGAGAAAGGAGGGGAGGATAACTTGTGTGCTGAGTTGTGCAGCCCTGCAGTGAGGCCTTAAAGCTGCAGTGGCCTTAATTGTAAAAAATAGCCTTGTCAATAGGGGGGTTTAACCACTTGAGGACTGCAGTGTTAACCACTTGAGGACCGCCCCCAGCCAATGGGCGGCGGCAAAGTACGGGCCCAAACGACCGCAATACGCCCATCGGCGGGGGCGGCTGCGGGAGTGGTTATGCGGCGATCGCGTCATTCGTGACGCGATCAGCCGCCGGGGACTGGCTCCGCCCACCGCTCGTAGTAACCCGCTGGCCGTTCGGAAGCGCCGGCGGGTTACTAGCACCCGGATCGCCGCATTTACATTGTATAATAGGCTTTGTAATGTATACAAAGCCTATTATACTGGCTGCCTCCTGCCCTGGTGGTCCCAGTGTCCGAGGGACCACCAGGGCAGGCTGCAGCCACCCTAGTCTGCACCCAAGCACACTGATTTCCCCCCCCTGCCCCCTGATCGCCCACAGCACCCCTCAGACCCCCCCCCCTGCCCACCCCCCAGACCACTGTTTGCACCCAGTCACCCCCCTAATCACCCATCAATCACTCCCTGTCACTATCTGTCAACGCTATTTTTTTTTTAATCCCCCCCCCCTGCCCACTGCCCCCTCCTGATCACCCCCCCACCCCTCAGATTCTCCCCAGACCCCCCCCCAGACCCCCCCCCCGTGTACTGTATGCATCTATCCCCCCTGATCACCTGTCAATCACCTGTCAATCACCCGTCAATCACCTGTCAATCACCAGTCAATCACCCCCCGTCACTGCTACCCATCAATCAGCCCCTAACCTGCCCCTTGCGGGCAATCTGATCACCCACCCACACCAATAGATCGCCCGCAGATCCGACATCAGATCACCTCCCAAATCCATTGTTTACATCTATTCTCTCCTCTAAACACCCACTAATTACCCATCAATCACCTATCAATCACCCCCTATCACCACCTGTCACTGTTACCCATCAGATTAGACCCTAATCTACCCCTTGCGGGCACCCAATCACCCGCCCACACGCTCAGATTGCCCTCAGACCCCCCTTTATCAATTCGCCAGTGCAATATTTACATCTGTTATTCCCTGTAATAACCCACTGATCACCTGTCAATCACCTATCAATCACCCCCTGTCACTGCCACCCATCAATCACCCCCTGTCACTGCCACCCATCAATCAGCCCCTAACCTGCCCCTTGCGGGCAATCTGATCACCCACCCACACCAATAGATCGCCCGCAGATCCGACATCAGATCACCTCCCAAGTGCAGTGTTTACATCTCTTCTCTCCTCTAAACACCCACTAATTACCCATCAATCACCCCCTATCACCACCTGTCACTGTTACCCATCAGATTAGACCCTAATCTACCCCTTGCGGGCACCCAATCACCCGCCCACACGCTCAGATTGCCCTCAGACCCCCCTTTATCAATTCGCCAGTGCAATATTTACATCTGTTATTCCCTGTAATAACCCACTGATCACCTGTCAATCACCTATCAATCACCCCCTGTCACTGCCACCCATCAATCACCCCCTGTCACTGCCACCCATCAATCAGCCCCTAACCTGCCCCTTGCGGGCAATCTGATCACCCACCCACACCAATAGATCGCCCGCAGATCCGACATCAGATCACCTCCCAAGTGCAGTGTTTACATCTCTTCTCTCCTCTAAACACCCACTAATTACCCATCAATCACCCCCTATCACCACCTGTCACGGTTACCCATCAGATTAGACCCTAATCTGCCCCTTGCGGGCACCCAATCACCCGCCCACACCTCAGAACGTCCTCAGACCCCAGCCCTGATCACCTCGCTAGTGCATTGCTTGCATCTATTTCCCCCTCTCTAATCACACCTTGAGACACCCATCAATCACCTCCTGTCACCCCCTAGCACACCTACCCATCAGATCAGGCCCTAATTTGCCCCGTGTGGGCTCCTGATCACTCGGCCAAACCCTCAGGTCCCCCTCAGACCCCCTTCCGTTCACCTCCCCAGTGCATTGATTGCATCTATTTTCCCCTCTAACCGCCCCCTGAGACACCCATCAATCACCTCCTGTCACCCCCTAGCACTCCTATCCATCAGATCAGGCCCAAAACATCCTGTCATCTAAGAGGCCACCCTGCTTTTGACCGGTTCCACAAAATTTGCCCCCTCATAGACCACCTGTCATCAAAATTTGCAGATGCTTATACCCCTGATCAGTCATTTTGAGAAATTTGGTTTCCAGACTACTCACAGTTTTGGGCCCGTAAAATGCCAGGGCAGTATAGGAACCCCACAAGTGACCCCATTTTAGAAAGAAGACACCCCAAGGTATTCTGTTAGGTGTATGATGAGTTCATAGAAGATTTTATTTTTTGTCAAAAGTTAGCGGAAATTAGATTTTTATTGTTTTTTTCACAAAGTGTCATTTTTCACTAACTTGTGACAAAAAATAAAATCTTCTATGAACTCACCATACCCCTAACGGAATACCTTGGGGTGTCTTCTTTCTAAAATGAGGTCACTTGTGGGGTTCCTATACTGCCCTGGCATTTTAGGGGCCCTAAACCGTGAGGAGTAGTCTAGAAAACAAATGCCTCAAAATGACCTGTGAATAGGACGTTGGGCCCCTTAGCGCACCTAGGCTGCAAAAAAGTGTCACACATGTGGTATCGCCATATTCAGGAGAAGTAGTATAATGTGTTTTGTGGTGTATTTTTACACATACCCATGCTGGGTGGGAGAAATCTCTCTGTAAATGGACAATTGTGTGTAAAAAAAATCAAAAATGTGTCATTTACAGAGATATTTCTCCCACCCAGCATGGTTATATGTAAAAATACACCACAAAACACATTATACTACTTCTTCTGAGTACGGTGATACCACATGTGTGACACTTTTTTGCAGCCTAACTGTGCTAAGGGGCCCAAAGTCCAATGAGTACCTTTAGGATTTCACAGGTCATTTTGAGACATTTGGGTTCAAGACTACTCCTCACGGTTTAGGGCCCCTAAAATGCCAGGGCAGTATAGGAACCCCACAAGTGACCCCATTTTAGAAAGAAGACACCCCAAGGTATTCTGTTAGGTGTATGATGAGTTCATAGAAGATTTTATTTTTTGTCACAAGTTAGCGGAAATTGATATGTATTGTTTTTTTTTTCACAAAGTGTCATTTTTCGCTAACTTGTGACAAAATAAAAATCTTCTATGAACTCACCATACTCCTAGCAGAATACCTTGGGGTGTCTTCTTTCTAAAATGGGGTCACTTGTGGGGTTCCTATACTGCCCTGGCATTTTAGGGGCCCTAAACCGTGAGCAGTAGTCTAGAATCCAAAGGCCTCAAAATGACCTGTGAATAGGACGTTAGGCCCCTTAGCGCACCTAGGTTGCAAAAAAGTGTCACACATGTGGTATCGCCGTACTCAAAAGAAGTAGTATATTGTGTTTTGGGGTGTATTTTTACACATACCCATGCTGGGTGGGTGAAATATCTCTGTAAAAGGACAATTGTGTGTAAAAAAAATAAAAAAAATCAAACAATTGTCATTTACAGAGATATTTCTCCCACCCAGCATGGGTATGTGTAAAAATACACCCCAAAACACATTATACTACTTCTCCTGAGTACGGCGGTACCACATGTGTGGCATTTTTTTGCACCCTAAGTGCGCTAAGAGGCCCAAAGTCCAATGAGTACCTTTAGGATTTCACAGGTCATTTTGCGACATTTGGTTTCAAGACTACTCCTCACGGTTTAGGGCCCCTAAAATGCCAGGACAGTATAGGAACCCCACAAATGACCCCATTTTAGAAAGAAGACACCCCAAGGTATTCCGTTAGGAGTATGGTGAGTTCATAGAAGATTTTATTTTTTGTCACAAGTTAGCGGAAAATGACACTTTGTGAAAAAAAACAATTAAAATCAATTTCCGCTAACTTGTGACAAAAAAAAAAAAAATCTTCTATGAACTCACCATCCTCCTACGGAATACCTTGGGGTGTCTTCTTTCTAAAATGGGGTAATTTGTGGGGTTCCTATACTGTCCTGGCGTTTTAGGGGCCCTAAACCGTGAGGAGTAGTCTTGAAACGAAATTTCTCAAAATGACCTGTGAAATCCTAAAGGTACTCATTGAACTTTGGGCCCCTTAGCGCAGTTAGGGTGCAAAAAAGTGCCACACATGTGGTATCGCCGTACTCAGGAGAAGTAGTATAATGTGTTTTGGGGTGTATTTTTCCACATACCCATGCTGAGTGGGAGAAATATCTTTATAAATAGACAATTGTGTGTAAAAAAAATAAAACAATTGTCATTTATGGAGATATTTCTCCCACCCAGCATGGGTATGTGTAAAAATACACCCCAAAACACATTATACTACTTCTCCTGAGTACGGCAATACCACATGTGTGGCACTTTTTTGCAGCCTAACTACGCTAAGGGGCCAAAAGTCCAATGAGCATCTTTAGGCTTTACAGGGGTAAATGACCCCATTTTGGAAAGTAGACACTTCAAGGTATTCAGAGAGGAGCATAGTGAGTCCGTGGCAGATTTCATTTTTTTTTTGTCGCAAGTTAGAAGAAATGGAAACTTTTTTTTTTCTTTTTTTTGTCAGAAAGTGTCATTTTCCGCTAACTTGTGACAAAAAATAAAATCTTCTATGAACTCACCATGCCTCTCACTGAATACTTTGGGATGTCTTCTTTCCAAAATGGGGTCATTTGGGGGGTATTTGTACTATCCTGGAATTTTAGCCCCTCATGAAACCTGACAGGTGCGCAGAAAAGTCAGAGATGCTTGAAAATGGGAAAATTCACTTTTGGCACCATAGTTTGTAAACGCTATAACTTTTACCCAAACCAAAAAATATATACTGAATGGGTTTTTTTTAATCAAAAACATGTTTGTCCACATTTTTCGCGCTGCATGTATACAGAAATTTTACTTTATTTGAAAAATGTCAGCACAGAAAGTAAAAAAAAAATCATTTTTTTGCCAAAATTCATGTCTTTTTTGATGAATATAATAAAAAGTAAAAATCGCAGGAGCAATCAAATAGCACCAAAAGAAAGCTTTATTAGTGACAAGAAAAGGAGGTAAAATTCATTTAGGTGGTAGGTTGTATGAGCGAGCAATAAACCGTGAAAGCTGCAGTGGTCTGAATGGAAAAAAAGTGCCTGTTCCTTAAGGGGTAGAAAGACTGTGGTCCTGAAGTGGTTAAACCCCCCTAAAGACCAGGCCTTTTTTGCCTTATTGGCCACTTTAGATTTAAGGTCTTGCTGCAGGGCTGCACAACTCAGTACACAAGCAATTCCCCCCCTCCTTTTTTCTCCCCACCAACAGAGCTCTCTGTTAGTGGGGTCTGATTCCCCCCCCCCCCTGAGTTTATTTTTTTTGTAAATATTTATGTAATTTTTTAAAATTAAAATTTCCAATTTATTTATTTATTTTTCCCCCTAACTCCCTCCCCCCAGCCGGCCAATGACGGCAATCGGCTGTCATAGGCTTCAGCCTATGAGAGC
This sequence comes from Hyperolius riggenbachi, assembly GCF_040937935.1. Lineage (NCBI taxonomy): Eukaryota > Metazoa > Chordata > Amphibia > Anura > Hyperoliidae > Hyperolius > Hyperolius riggenbachi. The sequence continues at coordinate 286,896,109 of NC_090649.1, forward strand.
TGATCGCTCTCCCGTTTACTCCCATTGGGTGACGCGGTCTTAAAGTGGTTAAAGAGAATCTGTATTGTTAAAATCGCACAAAAGTAAACATACCAGTGCGTTAGGGGACATCTCCTATTACCCTCTGTCACAATTTCGCCGCTCCTCGCCGCATTAAAAGTGGTTAAAAACAGTTTTAAAAAGTTTGTTTATAAACAAACAAAATGGCCACCAAAACAGGAAGTAGGTTGATGTACAGTATGTCCACACATAGAAAATACATCCATACACAAGCAGGCTGTATACACCCTTCCTTTTGAATCTCAAGAGATCATTTGTGTGTTTCTTTCCCCCTGCAGCTATCTTCCACTGAAGTGTCAGGCTGTTTCTTCCTGCAGAGTGCAGACAGCTCTGCCTGTATGTAATTCCTCAATATGTGAAAGCCCAGCCAGCTCAGAGGAGGATTTATCCAGCTTGTAAAAGATAAGAGAGAAGAGAGAAGCTGCCCTAATCTAAATAATACACAGGCAGTGTGCAGAGAGGGGCCTGGAGGGGGGAGATGCATCACAGAACCACAACACTGAAGAACTTGGCAGCCTTCCAGACACAGGCTGACAAGTCTGACAAGAGAGAGATAAGTTGATTTATTACAGAGATGGTGACAGTAGAACGTGCTGCAGTATGCCAGAACACATTAGAATAGCTTTTGGAACTTGTAGGATGATAAAAAACAGGATGCAATTTTTGTTACGGAGTCTCTTTAAGACCGTGGTCCTCAAGTGGTTAATCTATGGTCTGAACTATCAAACATAAAACTAATGGCAAAAAAGATATACATAGTTTTTAAGTTTCTTTTCACTTCACTAGGCTATTAATTGATAAGATTGTTGTTGCCCTCCCGAATTATCAGATTGTATTGAAGTGTAAAGTTTATGCTGTATCCAGGGGAGAAGCAGAGAACTTTCTCTGTTTTATTTGCTCAGTGAGTACTTAATTACAAATCCACCTGATAATTTGCCCTGAAACTGGCAATGTAATTAATTTGCTTCAGTACAATGTAAATACATCTTCAAATGTCATCACATTATGTTATGTTTTAGAGCAAAAATGTAATTTTTAGTTTAATCCCAAAATGTATGTACATTGCAAGGATTTTTAGGAAATTTTACTTTGGTTTCTCACCTGCTTCTGACGCAATGATCATGAGACAGGCGACTGAACTTTTGAGGGAAATGGTAATTGGGAAGGTCTGCCAGCTGTAATTACATGATTATACCAGAGGTGTGAAACAGAAATATGGCATTCTGGTATTACATCTTCCCCTCTCATTTATACAGATTATTAACAGCAAAAGGTGAAAAACGAATGATTTTTTCTTGAATTTGCAAAATGTTTACTTCTTGTTTTCTACAGCACTTGCACAGAGAAATGGAAATTCTGGTATTTCCTGTACACTAATTGGTGTACTGTCAACATAGATGCAATTTACTAGAATATAGCACGACAAGAATCTGTATCTGGGTCTGGGTATCTTGTGATTTCAATAGCATTAAATAGTGGAAGATGTTGAGAATATGTGTGTGTTCGATTTTAGTTCTTTTTTGTAACACAATAGTATTATGCTACCCCATTAAAGAAAAATGAATCAAAGCACAATGTAACACAAACAAATCATGCATGTTACTAAAGAGTTTATTTTGTTCTCAGATAAATGCAGGCCCTTAAACTAAAAGGCATAACATAACAAATGAAAAACAAAACAAAAAATAACAAAAAACAAAAATAGGCAATTGACTTATTAAAGTACCTGCATCCTGTAAATTGCTCTTGATGCATAATGATGGTACAGTTGATACTGCAGTAAACATCCCTAGTTAGATACTCCATATAACATAAATTCCCCAGACTGGAAACTAACTGTCTGTTAGAATGTTGCTGAAATGAGCCAATTATAGTAGAAATCTCAGTCATGCACCTGAAAGCCATCTGTGGCCATTTTAAATTATATCTGAAGTGCTATCATTACAGATGAAAAACATTTGTACAGTCTGTCAATTTTGCCAGTCTATAAGACTTTCTATATTTTCATTGTACTTATTCATACACTTTTCAGCTTTTATCTTTCTAACTTTTGTGCAAAGGCCAAACCCGTAACACTAGTACATCTTCTCTATGCTGCCTGGTTCATTAATATTTGTCATTCATTTCCATGCTCCGTGGACATAATTCCTGAAATATTACTCATTACATTTATTACACTTAGCAGCAGATTACATTACCATATCACTTTTTACTAGTAGTTACACAACATAAGTTTGTTTCATTTATTCTATGATACGAGTATATCTAGGTAGAAATAAATGTGATTGTGTTAGCAAGAGATGTGACACATGCCTGTGATAGTATGGGGCTTGACATATGTCTGTGTTGGTGCCACATTAGTACTGGGGTATTGCCCAGTATCATTTACCATTAAAAGGCATGAATATGACAGGTAGTTTTGCTCATATGTAGCAGAACTCATGGAGAAGAATGTCATCAGTTTGATCAGGTGATAGATTTATGAGTATAATAAAAATGTTAAAATTGGTTTAAATGTTGATTTTTGAAACCACATCCTCTGGACTGGGATTAATGTGGGACCCCCAACAGCAATACTAGTATAGCTAGTATATTATGGGATAGCAATTCAGTGCATCAGCATGGGTGAAAGTTGAGCACTTCAAGAGCTATGATACCATAATCATATAGTTATTTCATAACATTTTGTTGTGTCTAAGTATTATTTAATAAGAGAGCCCTAAAGGTGCACATCAATGATATAATCTTGAATATTCAATCTTTCCAAATCTACACAGTAGAATAGTGAACTGAGTGAATACAATTTGAACAGAGACTTCAGGTAATCCTTCATGTTACCTGGCTGTGAAAAAATCCTAAAAACAAGCTTTAGACTAATGTGAAAATAGGTGGCACAAGCCACTTTCTCCCTTTGAAAGGGCACAAAAGTAACTGTGTAATCAGGGAAGCATTACAAGAGACCACACATGGCTCATCCAACACCCTGTAAAAGTAAAATGTAATCAAAACTGGTAATCAAGCTTTTGACAATTCCATACTTCCTTTTGTCAAAACAGTAGTCTCAGTCAGAATACCAAGTTTGCAATTTAGATGTTTTCTTACATTACAGGCCAGCCATAAATTTTACTTCAAGCAGTCAGGGAGTGCATTAGTTTTATACATGTTAATGCAACTGTAGCAGGGCTGTCTCTGGCCATTTTGGCACCCTAGACAAGCTACCTTTTGTCTCCCTTAATTTGAGGGGCTGGTATCCACTTTTTAAACATTATACTGTTTATGTAAAACTGGAATCTTTACAGATTAGATTATTGTCCTGGAAATCCAATTAGACTTGCAACAATTAACACAACAGTGCCCATTTGAGAGTTAAAATTGCTTTCCATCCATTTCTATGGTAAACAAGCAGTTAGCTATAAGAATTCCATAAAGTACAGTGTGCCAAGACTAGCTATGTGGTGCCCCCTTTTATAGTTGTCACCCCGGGCATCTGCCTGGATTTCCTATGCCTACAAATGGACCTGAATTTTAACATTACAAAATGTTGAGCACTGTATATGATTTTCTTTTTACTTGCAATACTGACTCAGTGGAATAGGCTGAATATAATGTCCTCAGCTGGTCTTTCATCAGATATACTGGTAAATATCAATCAGTCCCAATTACCAGTTGCATCTGGCCTGATTTGTATTTGTGCAAGAATTATTAATGCATCTAAGTGGAATATAGCTGCTGATGTAGGTGGGATGTACAGGATCTTCTCAAAAAATTAGCTGAAAAGTTTATGGAGTTGAAGATTTCATTTTTCAGCACGACCTGGCACCTGCTCACAGTGCCAAAACCACTGGTAAATGGTTTACTGACCATGGTATTACTGTGCTCAATTGGCCTGCCAACTCTCCTGACCTGAACCCCATAGAGAATCTGTGGGATATTGTGAAGAGAAAGTTGAGAGACGCAAGACCCAACACTCTGGATGAGCTTAAGGCCGCTATCAAAGCATCCTGGGCCTCCATAACACCTGAGCAGTGCCACAAGCTGATTGCCTCCATGCCACGCCGCATTGAAGCAGTCATTTCTGCAAAAGGATTCCCAACCAAGTATTGAGTGCATAACTGAACATATATATTTGAAGGTTGACTTTTTTTGATTCAAAAACACTTTTCTTTTATTGGTCGGATGAAATATGCTAATTTTTTGAGATAGGAATTTTGGGTTTTCATGAGCTGTATGCCCAAATCATCAATATTAAAACAATAAAAAGGCTTGAACTACTTCAGTTGTGTGTAATGAATCTAAAATATATGAAAGTCTAATGTTTATCAGTACATTACAGAAAATAATGAACTTTATCACAATATGCTAATTCTTTTTAGAAGATCCTGTAGTTGCAGCTGATGGTTTAGTCTGGATGTGGATGGTCCTGTGGGTGGGATGTGGCCACACATGCATGACCACACAATGCTTAGCAGCCACATGGTGCTGCAAAGACTGCCATTGGCTTGCCACTTGTATTGCCTGTGTTCCCTGGGCACCTTAAGTTCCCGTCCCTGAATATATCCGAGGAACATGTGGGAGACAATAAATCAAATGATGAAGAACACCTGACCTTAAAGAGAATCTGTATTGTTAAAATCGCACAAAAGTAAACATACCAGTGCGTTAGGGGACATCTCCTATTACCCTCTGTCACAATTTCACCGCTCCCCGCCGCATTAAAAGTGGTTAAAAACAGTTTTAAAAAGTTTGTTTATAAACAAACAAAATGGCCACCAAAACAGGAAGTAGGTTGATGTACAGTATGTCCACACATAGAAAATACATCCATACACAATCAGGCTGTATACACCCTTCCTTTTGAATCTCAAGAGATCATTTGTGTGTTTCTTTCCCCCTGTTCTCATGCACTGAAGTGACAGGCTGCTTGTTTCTTCCTGCAAACAGCTTTGCCCTTGTCTAATTCCTCAGTATGTGAAAGCCCAGCCAGCTCAGAGGACGATTTATCCAGCTTGTAAAAGATAAGAGAGAAGAGAGAAGCTGCTCTAATCCTAAATAACACACAGGCAGTGTGCAGAGAGGGGCCTGGAGGGGGAAGTTCATAGCAGAACCACAACACTGAAGAACTTGGCAGCCTTCCAGACACAGGCTGACAAGTCTGACAAGAGAGAGATAAGTTGATTTATTACAGAGACAGTGATAGTATAAAGTGCTGCAGTAAGCCAGAACACATTATAATAGCTTTTTGAACTTGTAGGATGATAAAAAACAGGATGCAATTTTTGTTACGTAGTCTCTTTAACACTGCCACTGCCTATAGAGCGCTTCCTAGTGGCTGCAGCTCTGGTGCTTTGAGTCTGTCAGGAGAAAAGCTATTCTGTGTTAGTGTCTATATGCTTTTGTCAGTTTGGAATTATAATTTTTGTAGGACATTTACTGGAGCTATTGCCTGTAAATCCCTGTGCGGTAAGAGTCTAACAGCAGTTTCTTGAAAGATTAGCTTTTGAGAAGACTTTCCTTCAGCAGATCCATGAGCATAAAGACTCAGCTTCCACATTTTGCCACTGTGTGTAAGAATGTACAGTAAATAGAAAAGAATTGAAAAATATAAGCCTGCTATGTAATGGTTTTATGAAGGGACATAGAGAGTTTAGAAAATGAAGTAGAGAAGGAAATGGAAGTAGTCATAAGTAGTCAAGTGACATGCCTCAATTCACTAAGCTTTATCAAACACTTTATCAAATGTTTGATAATTGACCTCATGAGTAAAATCTAATTTTGAATTCACTAAAGTGTTATAGATTTATTGAACATTTTATTGATAAAACATTCCATAAATCTATTACACCTTAGTGGATTCAAAGTTAGATTTTACTCACCCGGTAAATTATCAAACGTTTGATAAAGTGTTTGATAAAGCTTAGTGAATTGAGGCCATAAAGTGTCAAGAAGGTGAGTTAAAAGCTAAGGTCAATATTGAGAACCGTTTGTCTTCTACTGAACATCCCCAGTGCAGACTCTGCAGAGGTTTTTTTTTTAGCCTTGCACAAAGCTGAAACCTCTTTCCAGAAGTAGAACATTTAGATCTTCATCATTATATCTGGATTTTCAATTAATGATGACCAATTTAAGAACCATATTTCTCTTCTGTGTGGATTAACTTGTTTTTTAATTTCTGTGATGTTCTGTGATATCCCGTGTTGTTGTCACACTTGCTACATTATAAGGCAACCACATCGCTGGAAGAGCAGCAGTAAGACCCTGAAATGTTAAAGATGCCTTTGACATGAGTGACACTTGATAAATGGCCTACATTGTGTTGGCTGGATTCACGCCACTATCATTTCTGTGCAAATCTTTCTATCCCGTTGGTAACCTTATGAGACTCAAACCATGGCGCTAAAAAGTTGAAACCATCATTAGAAATAGCATTGTATTGATCCCAATTAAAATCAGCAGAATTCTACAGAAAAATAACACTTGTAAAACAGAATGTAGCTCTAGTATAGTACATCTGTAGATATGCCACAACATTCTGAGGTATATATTAGTTATAGAAGAGCAATACATGGCTGTTTTGAACAGTAAAGGGTCAACATGGGGAACATTAAATCCATTATTACCAAACCAGCAGACAAGGGGGGAGCAGTGGTTGTGATGGATGTTACAGATTACCTGCTGGAGGCATCACGCCAACTTGGAGATATTAATACCTATCAGCCACTACCCTGCGACCCCCTTCCTGATATTAAAAAACTAATCACGCTTATTATGGAGAAATCCTTGAGAGACAATCTCATTGATGAGCATTTAGCTAAATTTCTGCAGATTGAACATCCAAGGACACCGGTCTTGTATCTATGTCCAAAAATGCACAAGTCACTTAATCACCCCCCCCGGCCGACCTATCGTGTTGGGCATAGATTCGGTACTATCACCTCTAGCGAAATACTTGAATTACCTGTTAAGGCCTTATGTTCTAGCTCAAAAATCATACTTAAGGGACACAGCCATGTTTCTTGAGTCAATAGGCAAACTTAGGGATCTCCCTAAAGATTGTCTATTAGTCACCATGGATGTCGAGAGCCTCTACACCTCCATCCCACATGATGGGGGTGTGGAGGCGGTGCGACATACATTTTTTGTGGCCTCCGATTTTTCTGATCCTCAGGTTGACTTTGTGATTGAACTGTTACGTATAGTGCTTACTTGTAATTATTTTGTCTTTAACGATCAATTTTATTTACAGGTACGGGGTACAGTGATGGGGTCGAACGTGGCTCCGTCCTACGCAAATATATATATGAATGTTTACGAAGAAAGTTTTGTATATACTAATCATATCTTTCAAAAATATGCCAAAATTTGACTTAGATACATAGATGATATATTTTGCGAGTGGGCGGGGCCGCGTTCGACCCTTGATGAGCTTGTGACCTATTTACACCATCAGTGCGAAGCTATTCACCTTACAGTTCATAGTGATGTGTCAGCTTTCTAGACACGATGGTATATTTGGAGTCAGGGAACTTACGCACTGATCTTTATATCAAGTCGACAGATCGAAATGCTATCTTGTCCTATGATAGTTTTCACCCTATTAATACGAAACGATCCATCCCAAAAAGCCAGTTCACACAAATAGGTCATATAGTGTGTGATGACAGGATACATGAATCTAGATTTAATGAGATGTCCAGTAAATGTTTGGCCCGTGAGTATCCTTTTGACTTGGTGCAGTCTGCGCGCAGTGAGGCGAGTGAATCTTTGGCTGGTCAGCAGAGAAGAAGGAGTGCAGGCAACTGTTTGCCTTTTGTTTCACAGTTTAATATTTGGAGTAACTCCATTGGTAATATTTAAAAAAAAAACATTGGCCTTCTTTGTCGCACTCCTTCCCCTCGGTTAATGAATTTCAACAGCCTCCTCTGCTTTCATACAAACGTGCGCCTACCTTACGTGATAGGTTGGTTCACGCGGAAATGAGGACAATTGTCAGACCTCCAGAATCGTCTACTCGCAGGGGTACATTCCCTTGTCTCAACTGCGTGCACTGTCACTCAGTCATTAGGTCTCCATACTTTGTTCACCCTCATTCTGGTAAAAGATTTTACATTAGGGGATGTTTCAACTGTGATACACAATATGTTGTTTACCTACTGAAGTGCCCCTGCGGGCTCATTTATGTGGGTCAAACTACTTCTAAGGTTAAAGTTAGAATATCAGCCCATAAATCTGCTATTCGTAATAAATTGATTGATCAATCGGTCCCGGCGCACTTTGTCGAATGTGGTCACAGTGTCAATCAGCTGCGATACCAGATCATTGAAGCAATCCCTTCTAATAAAAGAGGGGGAAGTAGATTAAAAAGACTCCTTTATAGGGAAGCCTTTAGGATTAGGACACTTGAATGTCTGCATCCAAGAGGTCTTAAGAAAGAATATGATGTGCTGCCGCTCCTGTGATGGGTGGCCATATCTGACATTGGCTACCATGTTATTAGGTCTTTATGTATCCAGCTTTGATGTACTATTTTGTCCCCTAATGTTATGCTTAATTCCTCTTCTTTTAGACTGTATAAACAGATAGTGGCCTATTTCCCTCTACAGACCCTGCTGGTTTACTGGCTTTCCCGTTGCCATGGGGCCGGCTCACGTGGGGACTGATGTTGCCATGGTGATGCGTCTGCACGGACGCCTGCAGGGTGACGTATACGCGTAGAGGTACGCAATGCACGCATCAACATCTGCGTAGCATGCGACCTTTGCGCCTCATGCGTAGCCCTGCCGTGTGGCCTATCAATTCCGGGTTGGTCACGAGGCCTCTGATGTCAGACGCACTCCAATGCGGTGGACGCGTCTGCCTTTGGTGGGCATGCCCAGGCCGCAGATGGCGGCGCTTGCCTCTCAGTGGGTCCTTGGCGGCGTGGGGCGTGGAGGCCAGGACAGGTGAGCGGTACAATACACACAGGCTCCTATATACCACTATAAGTTTCCCATCAGGTCCGCCGGAGATAGAGGGCCGATGATTGGTTGGTGACTTGCAATGTAGGAGTGGTTTGTGAATGGGTGGGGTATATAAGTTGTTTGTTATGTGTACCTAACTGAACTTGTCACTTGCTTGAGAAAGAAACCCTTTTCGAAACGTCGCATCTTTGTGACAAGCTGTCTTGATGATACTTTAATAAAAAGAGCTATAATTCATCTTGGATGGTGTTGGCCTATCTTCTATTACAAGCTTTATCCGGTTGGTCTCCGGACGGCCTAGGCACATCCTAACTACTTTTAGAAGGTGTGCCTCCTCTTCACATTCCATAGTTATAGAAGAGCAATACATGGCTGTTTTGAACAGTAAAGTGTCATATTTCAAGCCAGAGAAATGAACACCGGCATCACTGTTCTTATTTGTTTTCTTTTGGTTTAGTATAAAATTCTCAATGCTATATTTATGCTGATATTGATTCTTTATTATTTTTCTTGGAAACATTCAGTGAACTCTTCAAGGTACATATGTCTGTAGTCTGGGATAGGAGCCTATTTGATGGTATCTGGTGGCACGGCTGTATATGAGCACTCATCTGGTGTGTTGGAGGTAAAACCTGATACCCTGGAAGTAGCTGCATCTGTCAGAGGCTTTCTGTACACTCATATGTGCTTTCTCCTTTCATGGAATAATCCGTTGTTAACTGGATTGGTAGGTGGAATGTGTTATTGTTATTTCTGTTCATATTATTTTCTTGTTCCATGTTTGCAATAAAATGTCTTTCAGCCACTGTAGTGGTGGACAATAAGCAGTTGCTGCTGTAATACATTGACAAATCTCTCTTTTAAGTCGTCTATACAAAAGTTTGTATTATCTGATGTTATTTTGATCACCATAGCTGGTTTCATGACCTGGAAGCAGATGTCATTATGAAAAGTAAGATAAGTAATTTTAGTTGAGGATGAATTTAATGAGCTGTGTCATATCATTAGCCTTGTACTTTTTTCTGTCTTGTATTATAAGAGTAAATGTACATTATTTCTTTTAAATAAATAATAATGATGCAATGCTTAGTTTAGGTAATTAAGAAGGACAGACCATCTCTGATTGAGAACATTTTGATCAGATAGATCAGATCTGTGAAGGACTGAAAATCCCTTCAAGTAAGAATAATAATCTGGTTCAATACAAATAGGACTCGGTACTGATCTTAGCTTTTGATGATAACTTTTAAAGTCTTTAACATATTTATGACTAGTTGATTACATTTACTTCATTATTTATCTCAGTCTTCATACTAGCTCCTTTCCTTAAAATCCATTGCCTATCAGATTCTAATGTTTCATTTTTTTATTTCTATGTACAGCTTTAAATCAAGTAGAATATGTTGTTATGTTGTATAGAAGTGTACAAGTTGAGTAGTTCGGGATCTGATGAAGGGAAAAACTACTGAAAGCTAATCTTTCAGGAAACTACTGTTAGTGCAAATAAAAATGTATCACATTCAGTGCCCATTGCCCAACTTTTTTGTCAGTTCAGGAGAAAAGTTCACATTTGGAGTTTTAATGTCCTCTAGTTCAGGGCTTTTCAACCTTTTCAGAAACTGTACCACTTCTATCGCATGAACGTTTTCAAGTACCACCAGTGATTTTGTAAGATGTCAACAACTCAATAAGTGAAAAAAAGGATAAAGTATGTAATATTATTATTAATTATTATTAATTGTATTTTTAAAGTGCCAACATATTACGCCGGGCTGGCCAATAATTAAGGATACATACAGTGTTAACCAATATTACATTTGTGCCTGTGCTTACTGATAGAATAAAGTCAGATTCCTGAAGACAGTTCCTTTCTTTAGTTTTTATACATGTCAATGAAGAAAATGCCTTCTCGCACAAGTTTGTGGAACCAAATGGCAGTAAAGGTACAATAGCTTTTTCCCCACTTCTGGGTGCAAATCTCTCTCTCTGATCAGATTCGATTAGAGATAAATGTCACTTTGGCGAATCTGCCCATAATCTTCTGATGTATGGCTACCGTAAGATGTTCACCATTCAATGAATATCTAAATAGAGCTGCCTACCCCCATCATAGTATGAATGTGTTGTTTATCCAAGCAGGACACAGGGCAAAGGCAGAGAGCTTCTAATCTTGTTGCTTGCTGTGCAGAGCAGTCACCCATCAGTGACTCCACTCCTTGCACTGCATAAGTAAGATCTGAATGAGGGAGAGCTGGTGCACACCAAGAGTGCTTCTGAGCGTCTTTCAATCGCCAGCAATTTGAAAAGTGCTTGGCTAATGTTACCCTATGAGGGTGTTCCCACAGCAGCGTTGCGATTTTTTCAATATCGCAAACAAGCTGCATGTAGCATTTTTTGGAGCGATTCATTAAAAAATCGCTCTGAAAATCGCTTCACAAAATTGCATTCTCAAATTGTTAGTGATTGCTGTTGCGATTTTGCCGTGCACTAGCCCAGATAGAGGAGTGAGACTGAGAATAGTCTGAGATAGAGCAGAGAGTTTAGTCCCACATCAGACAGGCTACTTGCCTGTAATAGGACTCCTGTCCCTGCCAGTCTCTCACACAAGCTGCCAGCAGCCCTCCTGGAGTCTAGGGACTGTCAAAAACGTTTCAACCTGTTTAACACCTTATCAGCACATGCAGTCATTATAACAATGGGGAGAGACCAGACAGATTTTTTCCCATGGACCCTCCAGGCAAGCTCTGCATCATGCTGTGTATATTTACCAGCTTTCCCCCTCTAATTGCTCTGTAATTGTGCTTTTATCAGCTAACCTCGTGCTTCACATTGTTATACATAAACAAACCTGAAAACACCAGGCACTGGACCAGCCCTAATTCACTTTTCCCCTTGATCTCCCTGCAGCCCACAGACACTTCCTTTTCATCTCCCCCAGAGCATACCACCTGGCCAGAGTTAACGTTCCACTGATGGTAAGCGTACCATGGGTTGAAAAGCACTGCTCTAGTTTAATGTAAGGTGAAGCTCAAAAGGTTGAACTTAATGAACACCTCCTCTTTTAACCACTTGCCGACCGCACGCTTATACCGTGCGTCGGCAAAGTGGCAGCTGCAGGACCAGCGACGCAGTACTGCATCGCCAGCTGCAGGCTGATTAATCAGGAAGCAGCCGCTGGCGGCTCGCAGGCTAAATGTAAACACAAGCGGAAATAATCCGCTTTGTTTACATTGTACGGCAGCAGCGCCGTAAGGCAGATCGGCGATCCCCGGCCAATCAGCGGCTGGGGATCGCCGCCATGTGACAGGGGATGTCCTGTCACTGGCTGCACAGGACGGATAGCGTCCTGTGCAGCCCCGAACTCCGGGGGGGGCAGGTAGGAGAGGGAGGGGGAATTTTGCCGCGGAGGGGGGCTTTGAGGTGCCCCCCCCCCGCCAGCCACACGTAGGCAGAGGAGATCGGACCCCCCCAGCACATCATCCCCCTAGTGGGGAAAAAAGGGGGGCAATCTGATCTCTCTGCCTGTTACCTGATCTGTGCTGGGGGCTGCAGAGCCCACCCAGCACAGATCACAACAACCAGCGCTGGTCCTTAAAGGGGGGTAAAGGGTGGGTCATCAAGTGGTTAAACGTGATCAGCTCACACTATTTGGTGCCACATGAATGAAAAGGGACTCTGTTGCAGGATACCCAGAAAAGACCTCACTGCTGACACAGAAATACTGTATAGAAAAAGCAAGAATAGAGTTTTCTAAATCTTACAGGTGGAAGCCACATTTCTTCTGGGAGCATGTCTTTTTTGACATATGGGACAAAATACAGTTTTTCAGCAAAGCACATCATTCAATTGTTTACAGAAAACAAGAAGAAGCCTACAATCAAATGTGGGGGAGGTTCACTCTTATTTGGAGGGTTGCTTTGCTGCTTCAGGCAAAATATGAAAACTATCAACTCATTTTCAAGTGCAATATAGGGCGCAGTGTCAAAAAGCTGGCTCTCACTTCAAGGTAAATGGTCTTACAGCAGGAAATTGATCCAATAGCATCTAGAAATGGTGTAAGACAAAGCATTGGAGAGAATTCTGAAGTGTTGAAGAATTCTGTAGAAGACTCACTGGTAACAGGTAATCATTCTAAAGTGTATGCTCAAGTATTAAGTTGAGGGTGTAAATCATTTATCTCAAGACATTTTTGACATTTTGTGTGAAATGTCTGAGATTTGGTTCTTCGTTGCTTTTTTGTGTCCTTCCAATGCCAGCAAATATTAACATAATAATTTCAAATATTTTCAATTACAACAATTTTGGTTGCAAATATTTTTGGCCATGTTTGTATAATTTGGTGGTCTCTAAGGGTGTGAATGACGTTTTGAAAGGAAACTAAAGATTTTGAGCATACAGAGCTTTTTATTTATTTATTTATCTATGTTTTTTTTACATGTGAAGGCTGATGTTAGATCTTCTATGCAACTACCATTAAGAACACAGATCATAGGAGATGCATGCTGCAGGAGGCTCGCTTCAGTGGAGAGCCTGGGTGACGTATTGTTTATTTACTGATGCATTCTGACATTTTTTTTCACCAGGGGGCTGCTTTACTTCTTATCTACTTCGTATTTGCACTATATTGCTTACATCTTGGATATTATGTATTGGTGGTTATTTGTCTAGATATATGAATTGCAATATTGATGGACTTGTTTTAATCCGGGGAGCACTATATGCACATGAATCCTGATTAATATTACTCATTGAAATCTTAGCACTAGCATTTTTTTTTACACTACCCAGGGTTTTTCTGAGGAGCTCATTCTTGATCTCTAGTATTTATAGATGGAATACTTTCTTTTTGATTACTAGTTTAGCTTTAGAGCCCCTGTGCTTACCTACCCATGTATAGGAAATCTGGTCTGAAGTTTTATGGGACTTGTACCATTTTAACATATTGCATTGGCAATATGTAATTTTTCTTGTGAATATAATTAAGTGTTGTGACATATCTTTTGAGGCATGAGAGTGGTACTGTTGATTGGGGCAATCCTTTTTCTCCTTTAATTCTTGTCCTTGCATATCATATTGCTCCAGCAAACTCTAGATAACAAGCAGTATATGGACATTTTGTTTTTGGTTAGCGTATATTATTTTGATTTATATTATATTTTATTGTGTTTGTGACCTGGGACATCTACAGTATGATTGCCTTTGAAATCTTACTCTTTTTGTGGTAAATACATTTTCACTATTCTTTCAATTATTTTTTATGGCACTTGAAGTTTAAATGATCTGAAGACTGAGCTGAACCTAATAGACCATCTTCTCGTAAATAAACATACAATCCTCAACACCTCAATCTTTAGCAAACAAGTGTATAGAATAATATACATAGAGGAAGGCTCGGCTCAGTCCACATGCGCTCTCCTGCATGGGAGTGTTGGACACAGGGCCTATTAGTTCAAAGATGCAATTAGAAAAGTCCACATGTGCCCTTGTATAATGAGAGGCTTAATTACTTATGCCAACTATGGTATGTAGCGTGTGCTGCCCAATTACCTAGGCAAAATAAGCATTTCTAGGTTAATATGACCTGCACAAGTAGCAGAACATGCATTAACCTAGCAATGCATGCATTGCCTAGGTAACACAGGTCACCCTAACTGCACAGGTAACAGTAAAATTGCCATGCGCTACCTGCACATGGCAACTTTACCAATATTTAGAAAACTTGGCACTGTTACCCATTGAAAATTGATTTCTTTCCAGTCCTAATGCACCTATAATATAGCACACTAAGTGACTGTTGCAACTTTTCTGTTTTGTGTCTAGTTGAAATATTGTGCAATGCATCAGTGCTCTTACACTCCTTAGTGTTCACTATAAAATACAGTATGTTGATTATATTAAAGTATACTTTAATCCTATGTAGTAGTCTGACCAGAAATCAAAAGAAGATGTTATGCTATTGGTAAGGAAGAGGTTAAGACGTGATAGTTACTTTATTAAAGCATTTGGTCAGCTGGGATCTTAAATCAGCATTAATTACATATAATTTCTGAAGTACATCAGAGCAGAGCCTGTTCAAAGCACAGAGTGTTCTGCAATAATTATTGTAATCTTTTAGTCAAAGAGGCCTCCGTGTTATGTATAGTCATCTAATAACTGCATCAGATCAAATTCTCAAGTTTTATTCTTTCTTCTGTGCTGAAAAGATGCCTGTTGCATCTTAACCTTTCCACCAACAAACAGCCCATTAATACAGTATATACAGAAGTTCTAGGTTTACAGAAATGTTGATTTTTAAAATAAAATAGTTTTTAGAGGAGATATTCTTCTAAATTGTTAGGCTTGAGGTCAATCATTTTATACAATGTTACCTTAGAGAGCAACAAAGAACCACAAAATACCTAAAATACTATGATATGACATGGGAGACCAGCTATTTGTCTCTCCGCCTCTGCGCTCCAAATCTCCCCTCCTGCAAAGCATCTGCAATAATGCCCCACACCACAGCCCCCAGTCAATGAAGAAGGAGAGCGGCATGGGTATGATGAAGGTGTAAGGCCATGGAGTGTGCACTGCTTGGCCATAGGAGCTAAGCCTTCTGGGAAGGAAGAGAGAACAGCTCTGCCTGCAAAATCCCCACCCCCTTACAAGAAAGACATGCAATGCTTTGATTCCAAAGTGAGGCACTTCAAAACAATTCACATGAAAATAGATGAATAAAGTGACATACCTGTGTAGAAAGCGACTGTAGACACCAGTAGACATTGGTACGTTACTTCAGAGCAGGGACAAGGTCCTCCAGCACCCAAGGCTGAGACACCAAAGTGCGCCCCTCCATCCCTCCCACCTCAGCTGTCACAGACTGATTACTATTAGACTAAGAGGGCCACAGGGCCCACAAACTCCCCAACACCTTCATATCTAGTTATCTGGCTTGCAGTCACTGATATGTATCCCCTTTTCTTATTTCTTTCTGCTTCATACACAATTAGGAATGACAGCTGAATGAATTGTGCGCCCCTCCTACACTGCGACCTGAGGCTGGAGCCTCTCCAGCCTATGCCTCGGCCCATTTTGATGTGAAGTGCCTCACTTTGGAAAAAAAGCGTTTGCGGTGCCGATCTCTCTCCCTCTCTCTATCCTTTGTTAGTAGATTTTCAATAGACTTCATGGAGAAAATCTATTGAAAATCTATGTGCAGTGTATGGAGGGAATCGATCCCTCTGTGATCAGACTCAGATCAGAGAAGAGCTGACCTGTTTGCCGCATTGGGCAAAAATCTATACGTGTATGACCACCTTTAGCTTATTAGCAGATATGCCATGGTAAATCTCATTTAAAGGACAACGGTAGTGAGCAGAATATGGAGGCTACCACATTTATTTCCCTTTTAAACAATACAATTTGCCTGTCAGCCCTGCTGATCTTTTTGGCTGCAGTAGTGTCTGAATCATGCCATAAACAAACATGTGGCTAATCTTGTCAGATCTGACAATGTTAGAAACACCTGACCTGCATATGTTTGTTTAGGCCTAGTGCACACCAGAGCGGTTCTGCTGCGGTTTGCGATCCGCTTGCGGGTGCGGATCCGCTAGGGCAGGGGTCAGACTCTCAAACTCAATTTACCTGGGGGCCGCAGGAGGCAAAGTCAGGATGAGGCTGGGCCGCATAAGGAATTTCACAATCGTGGTGCATCGCCGCCTCTGCCTGCCCCTCTCACTCTTCCTTCACAGATAGAGGTGGGGAGAGGCGGCGATCCGTGCGGCGATTGATGTCAGGAGGGGCAGAGCTGAAGCTGAAAGTTCTGCCCCTTCCAGGAAATGCCGACGGATTGCCCCCCTGGCGATTTGGGGGCTCTGCAGCCCTCGTTTAGCGGGGATGCGTCGGATTACTTGGGAGCACTGAAGCGAACTATAAGGAAGCTTTTGCCGGCGCGTGCCACAAAATATTGTATCAAGGGCCGCAAATGGCCCGCGGGCCGCGAGTTTGAGACCCCTGCGCTAGGGTAATGTATTTCAATGGGCTGGTGCACACCAGAGCGGGAGGCGTTTTGCAGAAACGCATATTCCCGGGCTGCTGCAGATTTTGGATTGCGGATGCGTTTCTGCCTCAATGTTAAGTATAGGAAAAACGCAAACCGCTCTGAAAAACGGCACTTCAGAGCGGTTTGCCAGGCGTTTTTTGTGACATTAGCTGTTCAGTAAAAGCTTACTGTAACAATACATGAAATCTACTACACCAAAAACGCTTCACAAAACCGCAAAATGCTAGCTGAAACGCTACAGAAAAAGAAGAAAAAGCGTTTCAAAATCTGCTAGCATTTTTCGGATCTGCTAGCGGTTTTTGGTGTGCACCAGGCCACAGAGTCTATGGCTAAACGTATCAGCAGCTCAGCGGATCAGCAGGATAGCCAGGCAACTGGTATTGTTTAAAAGGAAATAAATATGGTAGCCTCCATAACTTCTCATTACAGTTGTCCAGCTGTCCTCAAATCTAGTAAGCAGGTAATAAGGTATTTGCACTGAAGAACATGTATACATTATTACAGAGAAACAAAAATCACCAAAATGCAGGACAGTTATTTTATTTATTTATTATTTAGTATTTATATAGCGCCGACATATTACGCAGCGCTGTACAGTGTGTGTATATATATATCTTGTCACTAACTGTCCCACAAAGGAGCTCACAATCTAATCCCTAACATTGCCATATATCTATATTATGTAGTGTAAGTACTGTAGTCTAGGGCCAATTTTAAGGGGAGCCAATTAACTTATCTGTATGTTTTTGGAATGTGGGAGGAAACCGGAGTGCCCGGAGGAAACCCACGCAGACACGGAGAGAACATACAAACTCTTTGCAGATAGTGCCCTGGCTGGGATCCGAACCAGGGACCCAGCGCTGCAAGGCGAGAGAGCTAACCACTACGCCACCGTGCTGCCCAACAGTTCCTAAATCAGGGACAGTTAGCAGCTATGCTTAGGTGACACTCCTAGCTGCTACAGTGAATACACATAATCAAATCATGACAGATGATGTTGATTTGTTTTTGACTAATTATTGTCATGTTTGAATTAAAGATTTTCTGTAATTAAAACATGGTGAAACTAACCGATAAGCTCTTTGCATGACCTCGTTGCCTGTGCTTAATTTGAAGTATGACCAATTAGACAAACCTCTGGACATTAGAAGCAGCAGACGAGAAAAAAGATTATGCTCATCAGCGAAATGTAGCTAACGAATTAAGACTTGTTAGCAACACATTCCAGCTGAGTCAGATTGCCTTTAATGGTAGCTCTTTCTCCATCCATCATGTGTGTCCAGTGTGATGTCAAATGCTCTTCACACTTTAATAGTGAATGGAAAGAATGCGCTAAACTATAGATCCAGGTTAAATTTAATAATAATGAGTGAACAAGATCAGACATGAGAGTTTGTCCTGCAGATTTGACACTGATCAATAAGTTACAGGTATATTTCTCACAGTCACAGATCACCTTTCCTTTGACTGCTAGATTGCAAACGCTAATAAATATTACATGTCAAAAAGTTAATTTCTTTCTACAAATAACACTTCTTCTATGAGAACTTGATTTTCACATTTTTTTGTAATTACTTGTCTTTCATTCTTTCGGACATTAGTGTACTGTAATTTTGCTGACCCCTCTCGTAGTATCTGACTCAAAAACTTTAAAGCAAGAACATTGAAGGATATAGTTTAATGATTAACTCAACAGATTCGAAAACATTCAAAACACTCAGATTGTTTCTGTTTCATTCATTTCTATTGAAAGTTAACATGTTGCCAGACATCACACAATTTAACAATAAATGACTAAAAATGTGTATATAGTGAGGATCATACCGAGTAATATTTGATTACACTAGTTTATATAGACAAGTCCATTATATAAACAAACATAATCAACCAAAAAGTTTAAATTACATTCACTCTAAGATAACTTGGACTCAGGTGCAAAAGCCTAATTCCATCCATCACCATTGTGGACCAGAAATATATAATGTGTATAACAGTAAAAGAGGGATGGAAGCAAAAGGTGCAGAGAATTGGATGCCATCTTAAACATTATTTAATAGAAATCACTGTGGAATTCTGACTTGCCCAATTCTACAAACATACATTTTCAACAAGGGGCTGATCCCCAACATGCCTATTACATCACTCCATAGCTCCTCCCAATACATTTCATTGGCATAGCAACTCATCAGCCCCTCACGAGCCCCTGATGTGCCTACAAAACGCGTTGATAGAAATACAGAGCGACGTGGTAGGCGTGTGGCATTGTTGGTACACTGGACTTGGAGTTTTTTACAGGCCAGGGGTGACAGCGGCTAGCACGCTGGATTTAAACAGCAGCCAGAACACAGGCACCGCGCACCTTTGCATCCAACCATCAGCAGACTTTGAGCTGCTAGAGCGATATCGCTTGTAACAAGCACACTTGTAAACTTGTTTTGCTATGCAGTTTTTGGTATTTTTTTAACTTTTCATTTTTACAATTAAATATTTGCACTTTTACACTATGAAGGCATTTTTTTTATTTGGATTTGCTAATGTTGTTTGGTGACCCGAGTCGGAGGAGGAGCCCAGCTAATTGCCTGACTAGGGGTGACCGATACACCACACGTGCAGACAGGCCCACAATTGGCTGCCGCATTCGGTGAGTCGTTAATTTGTAGGAGGGATAGCATGTATATTCTCCTACTGGTCAAGAGACTTTAAATGGAATTGTGTTGATGATTTGAGTGCCGTTGTCCTCTAGCAAACTATAGTTTTATCTGCAATTTGCACATAGCTTCACCATTGACAGAGACTGGTGTATTTCCTCAGTATCTTAATTGCACTGAAGCTAACAATCAGGCAAAATACTGATAATTGATTTTACTGTTAACACGTTTCTAACTGCATATCCTATATAATAAAACCCCTGTGTCTCTGCGTCCTGTCCCTGTGTGTGTTTGTCCCGGCTTCCAGACCTGACAGTTTGCAGTCTGTGAACTTCATTGCCATTGCATTGTGGGAAATAACAGCTTTTTCCAACTGCCAAGCAATCAACATCTCCCTGTATGCATATACTTCGGACAGCGGTGGGGATGGGCAAGTGGGACACATCTGTGCACGCATTGTGGGTGGTAGCGCTCATGGCCTAGTGCCCGTTTTTTAACAGGCGGGCCTTTTTACTAGTATTAGATTATTTAGCATTTATTGCGTACTGTGAGTGCCAAGACTATTGGTTTATATGGTTTGTATTATAGTTATTAAATTCTGTACAAAGAAGCACTGTGCAGCCGTTGAGCAGTTGCGGGGGGGGGGGAGGGGAGCTCCTCTATAAAAGCTATTGAGAATATTGGCTGAAAGGAAAACTTAAGTGTCCTAAAAAAAAAGACTTGTACTCACCCGGGGCTCCCCTCAGCCCCCTGCAGCTGAACGGTGCCCTCGCCGTGTCTCTCCGATGCAGCTGGACTCGCCGGCGGCCACTTCCGGTTTGGCCGTCACCGGCCGACAGGCTGGGAACGCGGCTGATTAGCCACGTTCCCGGCCGCAATAGCATTAAAGAAGGCGCCGCGTTTCCAGCCTGTCGGCCGGTGATGGCCAAACCGGAAGTGGCCGCCGGCGAGTCCAGCTGCGTCGGAGAGACACGGCGAGGGCACCGTTCAGCTGCAGGGGGCTGAGGGGAGCCCCGGGTGAGTACAAGTCATTTTTTTTAGGACACTTAAGTATTCCTTTAACCACTTCACCACTGAGGGTTTTTACCCCCTGAGCACCAGAGCAATTTTCACCTTTAAGCGCTCCTTCCATTCATTCGTCTATAACTTTATTATTACTTATCACAATGAAATGAACTATATTTTGTTTTTTCCGCCACCAATTAGGCTTTCTTTAGGTGGGACATTATGCCAAAAATTATTTTATTCTAAATGTGTTTTAATGGGAAAATAGGAAAAATGTGGGGAAAAATTAATTATTTTTCAGTTTTCGGCCATTATAGTTTTTAAATAATGCATGCTACTGTAATTAAAACCCATGAAATGTATTTGCCCTTTTGTCCCGGTTATAAAACCATTTAAATTATGTCCCTATCACAATGTTTGGTGCCAATATTTTATTTGGAAATAAAGGTGCATTTTTTTCAGTTTTGCGTCCATCCCTAATTACAAGCCCATAGTTTATAAAGTAACAGTGTTGTACCCTCCTGACATAAATATTTAAAAAGTTCAGTCCCTAAGGTAACTATTTATGTATTTTTTTTAATTGAAAATTTTTTAATTTTTTTTTTTCATTACAAAAAAAAAAAAATGGGGAGTGTGGGAGGTAATGAGTTAATTTTTTGTGTATAACAAATTCATTTGTGTTTGAAAAATTTTTAGGGTGTAGTTTTACTATTTGGCCACAAGATGGCAACAGTAACTTTTTGTCTAATGCGACCTCCAAGCGTCCTTCCGGACGCTCGGAGGAAGTATAAGGAGGCTGGACACGTGAGTTTTTGTTCACAATGATCGCGCTGCCCATCGGAGAGCAGCGGATCATTGCGGAGCTTAGATCAACGAACGGGAATGGATTTTCCCGTTCATTGATCTCCAGGCGAGCGGGCGGCGGCGTGTTTACTAGCGGCGGGCGGCGTGTTTACGAGCGGGAGCGCGGGCAGCGGCGGGAGTGCGCAAAGTACGGATTTCTCCGTCCCTGGGGGTTAAAGGATGGAAAAAGGGCCGGAGA
Organism: Hyperolius riggenbachi; assembly: GCF_040937935.1. Classification (NCBI taxonomy): domain Eukaryota; kingdom Metazoa; phylum Chordata; class Amphibia; order Anura; family Hyperoliidae; genus Hyperolius; species Hyperolius riggenbachi. The sequence goes on from NC_090649.1 coordinate 286,917,862, forward strand.
AATTCGTACGGGCGGGGGTAGAGTGGTTAAGATCATTATCAGAGTTAAATGCATGTATTTTAAAGATAAAAATGTTATATTTGTTTGTTCTCACAGTGTGGATGTCTTTATGTGGTTTTAATTATTTGTGGGAATGGGTAAGGGATATTAATGGACACACATTCTCCAAGGAGGAAAGAATTAGGAGATCTCGGTGTCCCCTTGTTACTGAGGAAGGCTTCCAGAATCTGCTGTGGGGCACACCACCAATGCGTGGTGTTGGTAACCCTCACCTCTGCAACCAGAAGGGGGAAATAAGCTCCATAATATTGGATAAGCATGGTTGCCAAAGGAAGGGTTGCTTTTCCAACCCTCCCCATGTTCAGAGTGTTGACTCACCTCCTGTATAGTGTTGGGCGAACACCTGGATGTTTGGGTTCGGGAAAGTTCGCCGAACATGGCCGCGATGTTCGGCATGTTCGGGCCGAACCCCGAACTCCCCGAACATCCCGCTTTTGTGGGCCCTATGGGGTCGCAGGCATAAGGGGGGAGCATGCCCCGATCGCGGGGGGGGGGGCGGAAATTCCCCCCACCCCCTCCGCTAGCGCTCCCCCCTCTGCCCGCTTCCCCATACAAAGGGAGGGAGGGCGGGCAGCGGGCGGTTCAGCAGTAGTACGGTACTACTGCTGAACCGCCCGCTGCCCGGCCTCCCTCAACGCGTCACTCTCCGGACTCCTCCTCCTCAGTCACTCACTAAACAGTGCCGCCCACTGCCAGCCACCCACTACCACCGCACCGGACCGGTACTGTTTTACTTCATTAAACTTTTGTATGGGGAAGTTTAATCCTGCCATAGGGGGGCAGTATTCGGCCGAACAGGGCCCTGTTCGGCCGAACAGGGGCCCTGTTCGGCCCTGTTCGGCTAGTCATTCCGCAGTTGGGGCGAACCCCGAACAGTTTGGCCGAACACCACCAGGTGTTCGGCCGAACTCGAACATCACCCGAACAGGGTGATGTTCTGCAGAACCCGAACAGTGGCGAACACTGTTCGCCCAACACTACTCCTGTACTGTGTTGGTGGTTATTGTGAGCATGGCTCATACTTGCAGGAACTGGAATGAAACCACACATGGGGGGAGGGGGTACAAGGTGCTTGAGAGGGGTACCTAACACTGTTGATTAATTAAATGTGTGAGCCCCCTCCCATTATATTTTTTACCCTTTTCTCCAATGCAGCTAGTATTTTGCAGCCTATGAGTGTAGGGCTTCACTCTCTGAACAATGCCAGCTGACATGGTCCATAATATTAGTGGATACTGCAAAAAAAAAAAAAAAAAAGATGACATACTTGCAAAGATGTTAGGCACTGTGTAGCAGACAGAGGCTCATCCCCACCTGGTGCTCACGGAGGAGGGCTCTGCAATAAAAATCATTGGTATATAAGGATGGTATCAGTAATGAATGGCCAGTATTTATTGTTAAAAAAGAATATGATTTTTTTTCTGGGTGTCAGTATGTTATTTTTATCTGTCTGGGTGATTGGTGGTTATTTCACCAGTGGGTAAAAAGTTAGTAGAAGGTTAAATGAGGGGTTTCTTGTTAAAGGATGAGTCAGATTCTGCCTTAAGTCATCCCCTACGGCATAAGGGGTGTTGGATAAGGATAATCAGATGTAAAGTATGAATAATATCTTCTAATCTTACTGACTATTTGAGCTGTTATTTTGCTTAGGAGAAAGAGCCTCATACACACTAGCTCTAGATTCTTTGGGAAATGCCAACTTGCATAGAAATCAAGGAGTTAAAGGTGTTTTGAAAGAAGAATCCCACATGGTTGAATAAATAAAATGCAGCAGCTGTTCTGGAGTCTGGACCAAAACATGTAAAAAGAGCACCGGAGGTGCCCTGGCAAAAAAGGTGTTGTAATAGGCCGCAATGTTATTAACTGCGATTAGTGGCAATTTGGTCACCAGAAGCACCCAATAAAATAGTGGGTACCAGGGCCACCGGCTATGAAAACTATGGCTACAAAAAGTGGATGCAATTGCAAAGCTGTTAACATGTCATTGCCGAAAATATCGGTGAAGAGGGTTAGGTGGGGGGTCTTTAGTGTCAGGTGCCGATGGGGAGGTGGTTATTCCATAGTGTTAGATGTGGGGTGTTTAATGTTAGGCATCACCATGAAGGTTTTATGCTTAGGCAGCGCCAGGGGGATCGGTTAGTATCAGGCACCGAGAGGAAGGGCTAATGCTTGGGTAAGCTTAGGTCATAGTAAAATATTGGTAAAGATTACAGATTTTTTACTATCGGAATTAACTAGTAGAATAAGTTAGTTTTACTGATGTTTTATTAAAAAAAAATATCCCTTCAGTTAAACCCATCAGTTAAAAGCTATATATCACAAAGGAATGTATACATATTATTTAAAATGTGTTACCTTGATTTTATTTGCAAATGCAGCCACATGCAAAGCCTTCCTTCTGGCACAATGGGTATTGGCTGTATGGGTTTTCAGATTAATACAGGTGATACTCCTCTAGAGATTTAATGTTTCTACTTTAATCTGCATTTAATGCACTTACTTACACATACATCACTCAATCACCCATCCCTGAAACATCAACAGACAGCCCTGGCTGATGGATGCAGTAGGTAATTTAGGCGCCAGAGGCACCTGGCCTGGGTAATTCAGGTTTATATAGTGAAGCCCGTTTGCATAGCAGGCTGCCTTGGTGCCCACAATCTTATCAGGTGCCTGCGGTGCACAAATTACCTGTAATAGCTGATACTCATGGCTGTTAACATAGGCACCTATGGCAGCGGCAAAGTTATTGGCAGATAGGGTTTGGCATTGGCGAGGGGTCCTTAGGATTAGGCATCGTTGGAGGTCCTTAGGGTTAGGCATCACTGGGAAGGTCCTTGCATTTTACTGTTTCAATTTCAAGCCTCATATAATATGCACAAACTGTATATGCAAAATGGAATTATTACCATTTTATTGACCATATCTACAATTAATCATATACTACGGTATTGTAAACGTAGGCATGAAGAGGATGTATTTAATTGTGCATTATGTGACTAAACATTATATATCAGGGGGAATGATTCTGTATAAATTATGATTATGCAAAATTATACATACAATTTTGTAACGATTTTGAAATTCAATTGATATATCAAATAATCAATTTGTAATTTTGCATAATTATGCATAATTTCATGTAATTTTGTGCTGACTTAAAAAATTCTAAGGAAAAATGACCCCCTGCAATTATACTTAAGTGCCTATTACCGATCCCCTGCTACTCTGTCAATAACCCGGCACCTAACTTACCCCCTAGCACTTGGCTATATTATAGCTGAGCAATAATAACCAATCCTCTGATCTTCCTCCAATAAGTTAGAGCCTAATTTACCCACCTGCCACTGCAGCAATAGGCAGAGTTCTTCTATACTATTCATCATAGCTGCAGTCTTTATAGCGGGATTTAGCGGTACCCAAAGAAACCATCCTATTTTACCTGAATGGAAGAAACGGTACTTATGAGGTCCAGCAATGACTGAGAGACAAGAGTGATGGGAAAATAAATGAGGCACAGGAGGCTTACCCAGGCAAGGAACACACATGCAGTAAATAGTGTCATGACATTTCCAGCATTGCATAGTGCTAGGAGCTTTCTGCATTGCTCATTTCTGAAATAATTGTGAAACAGCAATGACCACACTCTCCTAAATTTGGTCATGGTCTCAGAGAGTATTGCTCTTTTTTTATTTTATTTTTTATTTTAACCAATGTTGTCCTAGTCATAATTTAACTTGCTTAGAATTGACCACACTCATGTTATACTGCAAGTGTTTGTTTCACTGCAGAGAATGTATGTTACTGGCATCAATTATGTATCACCTTCACAAGTTAAAATGCCTCATATGTGTACTAGTTCTGGGTCATAGATGCAGAAAGTATTAGAGGTAAAAGATCAGCAAAAAACATGCAAGTAGCATCTCTTAAAAGGAATCAGCCATGTCATTCTCCATATCCTTCTCGTTTCATGCTGAAGGTCAGCAATGGCAACTTCCACATTTCTCTCTTGACAGGTGTACTTTACAGTTCTAGGACTGGAAATAGCTTTATACAAGGAAACAAAAAAGGTCACTGGACATATAAGATAAACCTGTTGATCTCAGCTTTCTCAGCATTTCTATAAAACTTCTTAAAATGCCTTTTACTCCTGAGGTCTGCTCCCGACCTGCAGAAAATTGTATGGAGTTTCAAGGCAAAGAAAAAAAAATAAAAAAACTAGAAATGCATCTATATAAAAGGCATAAATAGCCAAAATAAGAGACAAAAGTTCAAGTACTAGGATAAAGATAAATTCAAAGACTTTTATCAGATGCTGTCTGAGTGTCTTACAGTATTGAATAATAACTGGAGCATGCTGCAGCCAACATTGAACAGTGTTGTGCCCTAGCAATGCCTTTGGATATTCATTTAATTGCCTCAAGTGCTAAATGTAACATCTATAAATCTGTCTTTAAGTTCTTCAAAATACATGGACTATTAGGCAAATCCCAATAAATGTATTTTGATCTTGGCTCAAAGCATTTAATTTGGCCATGCAATCAGAATGATTGACAGACAACTTTCCGCATGTTGCCATTTTATTATTTTTGTTATTTTAAGACAATTAGTTCCATCTGAGAAGTTTGGGTGCTCTCCAGGGACCTGTCCCTAATCAGCTTTGTCACTGTCTGAGTTATTGCTCAAAGCTATTACATCACTTTGTTCTTGACACTCATCTTCACACTCAGAATTATGGTCTTTTTTAATTAGCTGATGTCCATGGTTGGAATTTAACACTTGTAATATAAAAGTACAATTTAGTTACATCATGTTAATGTAATGTTCTCTGATTTTTAATAAAAGTTTAATAAAACATGACCACTAAATGTGATGGGCACACTCTTCATTCCCACCAATTCTGACTCCATAGCATGCGGTTTTGATTCTCAAAGTAAACTGCAATGTCCTTGTTGTTTGGCAATCAGCTGGAAGTAGAATGGATCAGTGATCGGAGAAGCTTGCATGCTGAGAAATCATGGACTCACCTTAAAGTGAACCCGAGGTGAAAATAAAACGATGAGATGAACAATTATATTATCATCCTACTCCTAAAAATGACTTTTTTAAAGTATCCCATGGTTTTCTTTTATATTTAAAAATTCAGAAAGTAGGCTGAATGTTTTACTGTCTCTAATCAGTAGCAGTCTATTAAGTGTCCCAGAGTGAAAATACATGAACCATTGACCTTGTTCTATCTCTCAGATATCCTCAGAAATTGGATTCTGCCAAGAAAACTTTTCTGGCTGTAATAAGCTTATCAGTGATGTTTAGTACAGTATATTCCCGACAAGCTACTGACAAAACCGGCCCGCGGTTTGTTACCCAGGGAATCAATGAATTGGGACATGGTTGCCCAATCACTGATCCCTTTCCCTGGCAGAAAAAGTGATGGCTTCTCTTGGAAGCCTCGCTCTTTCTGCCTGCCACGTCCCCCCTACGTCCCTCTAAGCGTACATGTTACGCTTAGAGTGACGTAATGTAAACAAACTCATGGCTGCCATCTTGTGGCCAAATAGTAAAACTACATCTACATTAAAAAAACAAAACAAAACACATATTTACATAAAAATATTACTATTTACATCCCACCCTCTCAAAAACAACAACAAAAATTACAATTAAAAAAAATGTAAATATTTACCTGAGGGTCTAAACTTTTTAAATATTCATGTAAAGATGAAATATTTCTTTTTTTTATTATAAGCTTGTGAATAGTGATGGATGCAAAACGGAAAAAATGCACTTTTATTTCCAAATAAAATATTGTCGCCATACATTGTGACAATACATTGTGACAGGGACATAATTTAAATGGTGTAATTCCCAGGACTATTAGGCGAATACAATACGTGGGTTTTAATTATGGAGGCATGTATTATTTTAAAACTATAATGGCCAAAAACTGAGAAATAATGAATTTTGTCTTATTCTTCCTGTTAAAATGCATTTACAGTAAAGCAGCTCTTAGCAAAATGTACCACCCGAAGAAAGCCTAATTGGCAGTGGAAAAAACAAGATATAGATCAGTTCATTGTGATTAGCAGTGATAAAGTTATAGGCGAATGAATGGAAGGTAAAAATTGGTTGGATGCATAAAGTGAAACACGACTGAGGGCTGAAGTGGTTAATAGCAGTGATGTTTTTGGTTTTCAGATTATTTGGTTTCAGCAGGAGGCTCAAACATACTAGTCCACCTAAATACTTATTCTGAGATAATGCAGAAGTTATTAGAGAATTTATCAAAAGAGGTGCAAAGAAAATTGGATCAAATGTGGAGCATTTGACCAGAGCACTAAGTGAGAGTCCTTATTTTATTTGACTGGCGACACCTGACTAACTGGCTGCTGAAAGCCACTTCTCCATTTTGGCCTCTTATGTCTGTCTACCCATGTTGATAAATTATCTACTACAGAACAGATAAACAGCTGGGTATGTAGAACTTCCATTTAGCTTCATGTTTTTTGAGTAAGCAGTGCCATTACAGGCTATTTTAAGCTGTGACAATATAAAGAACACAATCCCCTTAAAATTGCAAGGGGCAGGCACTCAAGAACCAGTTACTGTACAACTTAAACTTGAAATCATTTAATTATTCTTTCTCTTGGGAAGATGAATCAGAAAGAGAAGTGAAAAAAGGAGAGACAGTGGAAACATTGTGGCTAGATCTGAGAGCAACATTTAGATAGACCTGAATTCAGCCTGAATTTTATAGATTCAGAGTGCATGGGGCAAATATAAACACTCATGAATGAAAGGAGGCACACTAATGGCATGAACTGCCATTCACTTTATTTGCATGTCAGCACACTACATGTTTCGAGATTATCCCTTCATTCCTTCACCAAGCACACCCCGAAACATGTGTGTTGACGTGTGAATAAAGTGGATGTACGTTCATGCCAGTGGTAGCCTTCTGTTCATAATTGTTCAGTTGAGGTTCATTTGAGTGCTAGCATGAGTGTACCTCTAGGAAGATTCGGCATGGGCTCAACTCTCCTTTGTAAAGGATTGATTGCTACAGTGCCAGTGGGTGCAGCAAGTTATCCTTGCATGGGGCAAACACAAACTTATGGACCTCAAAACTCAGTTCATATACCAAGGTAGTTTGTAGAGATGGTCAATGAGATGCTAATAATTCTTAGGTTGATGCAATATTTATACTCACTTTATGCATGTTTATGCAGCTTGAGATTGGACCAATCAAATGCTGCAAGTGCTTACTGGTAATATGATGGTCAATTTTCAGCTGTACAAATGTGCATAAAATGATAATAGCATTTGTATAAACTAATAAAATAATTATTAGCATCTTACTTACCATCCCTAATCATTTTCAAACCGCTGCCCAGGGCCAATCAACAATACAGAGAAAAGTCTGAATGATGTGCGCATCTCTATTATAAATAGAACAAGTTTCCTCTCTAATTTTGCCATTCTGCTATATCTGGAAGAGAATGATGGAGAGCAAAGAAAGTCTGCTTGTTAGGACTTAGAACAGGCAGGGTTTTCTCAAGGCCGTATCTAGAAGCGCATCTACATTTTGTAGTGTGCTTATGGCTTTTACCAACAAAGGCTCTAGTAAGTGCTCCTAGACTCAGGGCCAGGACAAGATCCACCAACAGAGGCTGAGCTGCCCAAGTGCGCCCCCCCCCTTAATGTAACAATAAATTATGCAGAAATAAACACTATTTTTTCCGGTCCAAGTTCCTCTGGCCAGCAGTGGGGATCACCACAAAACTGGCTGACCGCCTCCAGTCAGCGGCTACTGCGCAGCGCATGTGTGGTCCCAAGCCATGCGCACTCTGCATATTAGTAATTTTTTATGTACTGAAGATGTACAGAATGCCTCCAGCCCATGTAAGCGCGATCAGGAGGCAAATGGCTGGCCAGCTTAGCAGAGGTCCCTGCTGCTGGCCAGAGGACTTGGACCAGCATCGTGGGCATGGGCAGGAGGACTCCAGGGGGCTGCAAGAAGCCTAAGCTAAGTTCAACTCATTTTTTTAATCAAACTTTACATTCCCTTTAAGGCAGGCAGCATAATCTTCCACATATGTGTTTATAGGTGCAGAATGATATATCCACAAACATACTCATTCTGCACCTATATACACACATGTGACACACACTATGGTGCTTGCTTGCAGGCAGATCTTTCTATAACACAATCAGCAACCAGGTTGTCAGGAATCAGGATGAGAATATAAATTATATTATTATTAGTACTACTTTAAATTGAAAATATTACCATGGGTGCCAGACGACACTACACAGCCAGCAGCCAGAAGAGGGAGGTTCATGAGAAGAGGAAGGCGAGTGTTCTCACGCAAGTAGACACCAGCTAACCAACGTCAACAGAAGGGGATGGGCTCTTACGTGAGAGCCACCAGAAGGCATCAGGCACAGTGAGCATAGGCTTACGTGAGACGCAGCTTATGCTTAGTTACAAGAATACCTGGTAGCGGCTGGAGAGGGCGGGGGGCATCAGCGGCGACATTCGTCACCGTGGCAACCACAGTACACTCTCTCGGAGAGAGTACAAGGCAATCCGCAGCGCTGCTGCCTGCAGCACCAAACTAACAGAGGCAAATAGCGGGGAGGGCACTGGGCAGTGCGGGCACACAGCTAATAGGAAGAATTCGATCCTGCGCCCATCAATGACCTCATTGACCAGCGCCCAGAGGATGTAGCCTTGCCAGCCAATGTGTCGGCCAGTCCCTGTCTAGACTACCCTACATAACATTGTGTTTACATGCTGGCAATTCTTGGGAAGAGATTGTGAATTCTTCCACCTCTATCCCTGTCCCTAATATCAGTGCAGGGGAAGAGTGTTAAAACTATTTATTGTGGGTGAACACATTATTGTGCAATGACTAGAGCATTATTTCAAAGATACAAAGATAGTGACACCAAGAGCCAAATATAGCGTAGTATGTACTGGTAATAAGGGATGATGTTGGTAGAGTAAATAAAAATATACTTACATAGCAGGGTTACCTCAAAGGCAACCACTGTAATAGCAGGTGGGGAAATTAGACCTGACCCCACTGACACCTCCATTGTTTAAGTATGTTTCATATCTTTTAACAATGTTTTCAATCCCTTTGTTCTAGTAGTATCACTCACCTCACCTAAGAGTTAGAGGGATTGGGGTGGGGGGTGTCATGCTTATGCTGCTGAACAAACAATTCCTGGCATTCTGCAGTCATGTGACCAGCAGTGCAGGGAGAGATGAGATTAACCTGACACATGCAAGTTTAATTACAGTGAGGGCTCATTCACACTTGAGCGGGAATCGCGCAATACCTGCTCAGCGCGAAACGCTAGCGGTTTTTAAAAACCGCTAGCCAATGTAAGTCTATAGCAGTGTTCTCACTGCCGCGTTTGTGGTTAGCGTTAACCGCAAACGCGTGACATGCAGCATTTTGCCGGCGATTAGCGATGACGATTAGCATGCATAGCACTGCTAATCGCAATCGCTCCCAAAGCGCTGCAGTGTCCAGTGATTTTTCTGTGTTACTCGTGGAAAAATCACTACCGCAAGATGCTAACGGTAATCGCCGGCGTTTTGCGGTTTTAGGTGTGAATGAGGCCAAAAAGTATACCTTGTTAGCAAATAATAAAATAATAGCTTTTACTTTCTGGATAACCCTCCTGGATAGATAGATAGATAGATAGATAGATAGATAGATAGATAGATAGATAGATAGACATATTTACTAAGCAAATATCTTGAAACTTATAGAATTGGCTCACAAAATATCTGCGCAATCGCAAATGCACACATGTCCTCTTATAGCTTTACTTCAGAATGGATGCACAAATCCAGTTTCCTGCCTAGTTATGGGAAGAATTGGGCAAATCCCTCAAGATCCACTCTTTTGTATCCTCAGAAGATCAAACACTTACTAGTCTACTGATTAAAGTCTGCAAACCACCAAATCTTTACTTTTGCTTCCTATATGACTACTCTGCCTATTTCCTGCTTTTGAACTTTAGCTAAAGTTTGAAAAACTACCAGTCATCTCTAAAACAGTGGCCAAACCTGTACTCCCTGCCTCCATGGATTGATCCCAGAGGTTGCGACCTGGTAGCCTTTTTTTTAGAAAACCAGTCCTTTCTCACTAGGGTAACAGCCCATTGACAGTTGCAAGATGCGCTTTTGAATACCAATAGCTACCACTGGTGTCAAAGTCAACAGTGCTAACTTAAAGTAACCTACAGTCTCAATTCTTTGTACATTATTCCATGCCGTCATTGATTTGTTTTACTTTTTAGAAATAAAGTAATACATATATTGGATCCAGTGAGGGAAAAACAGTCCTCGATAGAGAAACAAGGCAATGACTAAAACTAATGTTCATAAAGTCAATTCAAATCTCAGTACAATATAGAATTTTTGGCTGGACCAGTAAAACAATGTTCATTCATTATCCATGAGCAACATAACAATTTTGCTGAGAAAGTAATGGAGAAAAATTACAGTATCCCAAAATCTGAAAAAGATTTGTGAATACAATCAGAAGGCTGGAATTGGTGCCAAAGGCACATCTAATGAGTACTGACTTTAAAGGAGATGGATGCAATCAGTTATGTTGTGTTTTTTGTTCTTTGCAATTTTATTAAATCACTTTGCAGAGGTCTATTTTCACTCTGACACAAGAGAGTTTAATTCTGCTATCAGTAAACAAGCATTGATGCCTGATCTCTATTATAAAAAACATATGACATCAAAGTGAGCACATATTTTTACTCACTATGCAGTGTTAGAAAATTGCAGAAAAAATATAAACTTGTATCGTAAAAAATTAAAAAATAATTTGTAAAAAAAAAAAAAAAGAAAAGAAAAGAAAAAAAGAAAACCTTTTTTATGATTTTTTTTCTACAATTGTAAACAGATGGAATGACTTGCAAAAAATACATTTAAGAGTATTTGAAGGAGTACCAAAGAATCCTTAGGCAATTTCTATTGCAGCCATCTGCTTAGCACTCTGTTCCTACAGTAATCATAGTGTGTATGAATGGTGAAACTGTGCTGTGACGATCATATGAATTAGTCTGTGTCAGAGCAAGCTATTGTTTCAGCTTACACAAGTGCTTTAAATACAGTATTAAATATTCTAATTAGTGTTAATGTAAATCATGTTTCTTGACGGTATAAAAAGGAAATACAGCAAAAAATAAGAGTGAATAATTAAGATTTTTTATTCTGCTGTAAACTGATTATTTAATTGTACTTTACCTAGTAGCCCTGTTCACTGTTGTGTGCAGTCAAGTTTAAAAACCCTAATTCAGCCTCAATTGTTATTAAAGCACATAATCTCTTTTTTTCTATTTCAAACATTTTTTTTTAATTTATGAATAAAACAAACCAACAAAAAAAAATCTGGAAAACACAAGCCCTAGGTCATCATCATCTGTACTTTGCAGATATTTGTACCCCATTTAACTCCTGATTTTGCCTTTTATCCCAGACATCACATATTGGTTATACTTAGAGGACATTTGAATATATATATATATATATATATATATATATATATATATATATATATATATATATATATATATATATATATATATATTATACATATATATAAAAACAGTGGGTTGCAAAAGTATTTAGCCCCCTTGAAGTTTTCCACATTTTGTCATATTACTGCCACAAACATGAATCAATTTTATTGGAGTTCCACATGAAAGACCAACACAAAGTGGTGTACACATGAGAAGTGGAACGAAAATCATACATGATTCCAAACATTTTTTACAAATAAATAACTGCAAACTGGTGTGTGCATTATTATTCGGCCCCCTTTGATCTGAGTGCAGTCAGTTGCCTATAGACATTGCCTGATGAGTGCTAATGACTAAATAGAGTGCACCTGTGTGTAATCTAATGTCAGTACAAATACAGCTGCTCTGTGATGACCTCAGAGGTTGTCTAAGAGAATATTGGGAGCAACAACACCGTGAAGTCCAAAGAACACACAAAACAGGTCCAAGACAGGTCAGGGATCAAGTTATTGAGAAATTTAAAGCAGGCTTAGGCTACAAAAAGATTTCCAAAGCCTTGAACATCCCAAGGAGCACTGTTCAAGCGACCATTCAGAAATGGAAAGAGTATGGCACAACTGTAAACCTACCAAGACAAGGCCATCCACCTCAACTCACAGGCCGAACAAGGAGAGCGCTGATCAGAAATGCAGTCAAGAGGCCCACAGTGACTCTGGACGAGCTGCAGAGATCTACAGCTCAGGTGGGAGACTCTGTCCATAGGACGACTATTAGTCATGCACTGTACAAAGTTGGCCTTTATGGCAAGAGTGGCAAGAAGAAAGCCATTGTTAACAGAAAGCATAAGAAGTCCCATTTGCAGTTTGCCTCAAGCCATGTGGGGGACACAGCAACCATGTGGAAGAAGGTGCTCTGGTCAGATGAGACCAAAATTGAACTTTTTGGCCAAAATGCAAAACGCTATGTGTGGCAGAAAACTAACACTGCACATCACTCTGAACACACCATCCCCACTGTCAAATATGGTGGTGGCAGCATCATGCTCTTAAGCAGGGACAGGGAAGCTGGTCAGAGTTGATGGGAAGATCAATGGAGATCTAAATCCAATCGAGAATCTGTAGCAAGATCTGAAAACTGCTGTTCACAAACGCTGTCCATCTAATCTGACTGAGCTGGAGCTGTTTTGCAAAGAAGAATGGGCAAGGATTTCAGTCTGTAGATGTGCAAAGCTGGTAGAGACATACCATAAAAGACTGGCAGCTGTAATTGCAGCAAAAGGTGGTTCTACAAAGTATTGACTCAGGGGGCTGAATAATTACGCACATCACACTTTGCAGTTATTTATTTGTAAAAAAATGTTTGGAATGATGTATGATTTTTGATCCACTTCTCACATGTACACCACTTTGTGTTGGTCTTTCACGTGGAATTCCAATAAAATTGATGCATGTTTGTGACAGTAATGTGAGAAAATGTGGAAAACTTCAAGGGGGCCGAATACTTTTGCAACCCACTGTATATATATATATATAACATTACATGCTTACCTCAGTAGTGTAAAGCCTCTGTGTGGTCCAGAGGCTTCCTGGATCCTCTGGCAGTCCACAGCTCCATTCCATGTTTCCTTTTCACCTATTTGACTCGTGTCTCCATTGTGCATAAGCACTTTATTCTACTGGACATGTGCCAACCTTACTTGAAAAAGCCCAGTCAGGATGTGGGTGTCTGTTCTGTTTTTTGGTATTTTTTTGTATCCGGCCACTTACGGACCCTTATTTACTAAAATAACAGTCATTTACCCTATATATATATATATATATATATATATATATATATATATATATATATATATATATATATATATATATATATATATATATATGTATATATATATATATATATATATATATATATATATACTGTATATCTGTAAGGCAAGGCAACTATTTCTGTTTTTTTTTTCATGTGGTGACTGGGGAGGGGGTGCTTTCGGAAGGGATTCATTTTATATTAAAAATATGTGGTGACTGTTATTTTTTTTTGCACACTAGAAACAATCCTGGGTTAGTGTCAATTTTTTTACACACTTTTTTACTTTTGTTACTATAGTCATCCAGATAGAATGAAGTGGTTAAAGATCCCAGAGGTCTATGCTAGCATCTGTCAGTCCATTGAGGCTGGGATTTCAAAGAATGATGCTCTATGAAATCTTTCATTTGGTGTTTTACAAATGGTGCAAGGTAAAGTGCATAGGGTGATAGACTAACCAGACTAGTTAGATATAGAGAGTGCCCTACTTTTTAGGTGAGAATGTGGACAGCTTAAGAGTAGCCCAGTTCATTCATAGGGAGAGGTATTCCTCTTCCTAGGTGTGAACTGTGAACATCTACCCATGCATGAAAGCCTCCGAATGTGATCAACCTGGGGGGCAATATAAATCTATATAGGAGCTTAGTAAATTCTCAGAGAAAGGCTGAGCCATCAACAAGAGGACAGTTGATAATCAATATATTTATTTTTTCCTTGTTGAGAGTTGGCGTGCCAGACATTTGAAAGATTGGATGGGACCTACAGCAAAGAGTTTAATCTTAAAAGTGCGCTTAAAGTACAATACAAACCCCGCCTCCCTTGCAATCTTGTTTCATCCATTGTAGTGCCTGCATTTTTAATCAACCAGATGGCAATTACACAGGCTAGATAAGAGCACTCTTTCACATATACTTGCTATTTTGTTAATTATTGGCCAGGCATTGCAGAGGGTGTTTTCTTAAATAGAACTTTTCTGGGTATTTAATGTCTCTAGACAGGGCCTGCATTCCATGGTGCAGCGGCTACCTCTCTTTAGGATAAGTAGGTCACTGACCTAAAACACGGACTATAACAAAAACACAGAAGCTAGAAATCCCCCAGATGAAAATAGTAAAACCATGCACTGAACGGAAAGATTATGCAACAGGATGTGAAGAAAATACAAAATCTTTATTCATAAGCCAACCATAATCTAAAAACAATTTATAAGCAAGGCAGCCAGACCTGGGCCTTTTGGCCCCTAATATACAATAATCAATGTAAACCCTGCGTATCAGTTGGTAATAATATTAATAATAATCCTGTGTGCGACTTATCCAGGGATCTCTTATGGTAAAAAATATATGTATGTAATAGATATGAGAAAAATGTGCCACCACAAAAAAATTAAAAAATATATTAGCAATGTGAAAATAATGTGGCACCGTGTAGCACAGAGATATCCCTAGATGATCACACACATGTACATATATATGAGTATAACACGTTCTCCCTTAATAGCTGCCACTGGTACAATAAAGTGCATGTGCAATTCAATATGAAAATACATATCATGTCTATTAATGGTGAAAATTAATCCAAGAAAATAATGAAGGTAAGAAAAAGGAGGGGGGGGGAGAGGGTGAGGAGGATGAGGTAGGCAAGAGAAAAATTAGCAGCTAAATATACAAGTGGGAAGGTTCCCTTAAGGTGCACATAGTGAAAAAAAAAGTGTATATGAGCAACAGTAGCAGCAGAATATAGAGAGCATCAGCGCAAGGCTTACCTAATAGGATAAGTGAGAGGGTCTCAGGGCTGGCTGCAGGGGCGCTGCCTGCGCCGTTCGACTAGTTCCGCCTAAGCTGCGAGGGGACATTTGTTTGGCATGTTGGCGTGGTTTAAATAGATCCAAAGGACGCGGCCGCGTCTCTGGCTTGACCCCACGTGCCGTCACACGTCAGCACGTAGGGTCAACCATGCGTGTAATGGGACGCATTATATGGGACGCATGTGCACAATGGGATGCATAAAGTGGTATAGGGCGCATGCGTATAATGAGACGCATGGAATAGTGTGAGACGCATAGAAAGTAAGAAAACTGCCACCTAGTGGGCAAAAAGGATAGAGCATGTAGAAACACACTAAAAGTAAAAGGAGTTCTCAAATGCGAATCCGGCCGCCATCTAATGGACAAAAAGAAGAAATACAATACCAAAAATGTATATAGAATGAAGATTCACATATAATACAACACATCCTGTAACAACAAATAAGACAAACCCAACAATATGGATATAATAACAAATGTCCAAAAAATGATATATTGAATGAAGCATCCAAACGGAAGAGTCTGTTTTAAATGATCACGGGCAGCTTGGTGGGGACACAGGACTTGATCCAAACAATCAGATATCATCCTCTAAGGCATTCTAAATCAGGAGATATATAAGAAGACAATAAACAATACTTATAGTCTAAAAGTCATTATAATGTATATACATATAATCTCCGATGTAATGATACCAATCAGTGCCTATATTAAACATCACAGTGCACCCCTCTCGATCAAGATGCCATGGTTTTAGTCCAGTCTCCTCACCACAGACTGTAGAAATATAATATAAGAGATGCCCACATTTACTTACTCCATGTGGGCAGAGCTATTAGAAAAGCCCTCATCATAAAATATATGTGAAGAATAGTCCACCAGCCCCAGGAATACAATACTCAAGAAAAGTCCAGCTTCCTTACCTTGAAGCCATAGAAAAGAACAACAAGATCTTATCAGATAATGCAAAGGGAGGAGAGAGGTAGTCCAGCTTCCTTACCCAAAGCTGTAGAATGTAAGGAGAACATTACAATCATAAGACAAAATCACCAAGAGTGCATCAACAAATATAACACTCATTGTGGCAAATAACAACCCAAGCTGAAATCTTCATTAAGGCCCTGAGGAATTCTCGTACCTAGCTTATAGATCCAACGTAATTCCCATTGTAGCATTTTGGTAATATGGTTTCCACCTCTATTATTTAGTTGGAGCTTTTGAAGTCCAATCACCTTCCAATTTTCCATTTTGCTTAGTGGACATATCAAATAATGTGATGCTACAGTAGTGAGAGGTTTGTTGTCTACATGATCTCTAAATGCTAATTTGATATTAGAACGATGCTTTTGTATTCTAAATTTAAGGGGATTTTTTGTTTGACCAACATATCTCTTGGTACAACCACATTCAAGTAAATAGACCACCCATGGAGTTTGACAATTAATAAAATCATGTAGTATTGTCTGTGAGTCGTCCAAATAATTACGTATACTCTTAGTGGGTTGCATCAATGAACAAATAGAGCAGTTGCCACAAGAATAGCTTCCTTTGATGCTTAATGATCTTTGCAGATGTGTATAATGGCTGTGACGGAGTCTATCTTTTAGGTTAGGCGCCCTCTTGGCTGTTATTGATGGTCTCTATAGTAACATCAGTTACTTAGTAATGCTTGCTCGCTTGTTTTGGTGTTAAGATGTCTAATCTGAGGCTGTCTTTTGTCTCTTTTCAGAGCAGCATTTTTATTATTACAATTATGGCTTACAGCTTTATTGATGCATTTGAACGAAATTGGAGTGATAGGCTGAATGAGGTGTTTCAGAACAAACAGCTGATTACCGATAAATCTTTACCAGAAGACTTCAGAAGTTTATGTGAGGCAATTAAGAACTAACATATCCACTATGTAAAAGTTTGGTGGAACATCAAAAGTTTACAACATTACGATAAAGAAGGAGTATATCCTAGAGGTCTGAGAGTTCAGATATTCCCCTCTTGGCAGTTAGAAGAAAAAAATAAGAACATTTGGGAAATGGGTCTGAACAAGTGTGCCAGCATAATTATTAAAATGTTAATTGATCTAGATAAAGAGCTTTTAGCTACCTTGAAAAACAAAAATACTGATCTTTTGAAACAGTTGTCTAAGTACGATCAAAGGACTTTGGTTGAACCCTTTATGGAACAATTAAAAAATGACATCAGAAAATTGGAAGCTGAGGTAATAGAAAATAAAAAGAAGAAACTACTGAGGGATAGGCAAGATTATGCCGGTTCCAAGGCCTATTTATGGAAACACAAGAACAACATGAGGGGGAAAAACTTTCCCAAAAAACCAGGCAAACCACGGAAAATCAAGCGACCTGTACCCACTCCACAGATTCCTCAGGGAAGATATGGTGACCCTCCCCCTAGGGGCTATGTTTCAGACTCTAGTGAGTTTACAGAATCTGATGTAGAAAATAGTGCACTTCATCATTTGGGAAGACTTAATGAAAATCGAATGGACCCACGTCAGGTGGAGAAGAAGCATAAAGCAGATGGAGGAATAGATGACACCAGGATTGAAAATGAGGTACTGAATATAGTCAACTTATCTGATATACCTCTGACAGATAATGGACGAAATTTGTTACAGAGAGGTTTAACTTTTTCGCCCCTAAATAGGTATGATCCATTTGACATGTTAAAAGATCTTTACTTTTTTGTAGGAAATGAGTGCTTAAAAAGACATATTACAAAGACCCTCTGGTACCCTCGGTGGATGATTTAAATCTTGATGAACAAGACAACTCAATTTTTATGGACTTGATGTCCCTTTTGGAGGAACAAACAGATAGATCAGGGGTAAGTAAAACCTCACATGTTAGGCCGGCCTCCAAATATCTACCTGCTTTTACCTCTTGTCCTCAAGTTCAGGTATTTTTTGATGTCGTGTCAAGGGAGTTGCAGCAAATTACTTGTAATGGTAGAACGCAGGATAATCTTACAGGAGAGGAGAGGATGGCCCTTGTTGCACTTAGTAATAGAGCAGACATAATCATAAAGGAGGCCGACAAGGGGGGTAATATAGTCATTTGGCCAAGAGACCTTTATGAAAAGGAGGCATATAGGCAGCTTAATGACGATAGATTTTACAAAAAACTTTCAGGTAACCCAGTGGGGACATATTAGAAGGAACTTAAGGTTCTGTTACAGCTTGGCTTGGAAGAAAAAGTCATAACCAAGCGAGAATTTGATTACTTATGGGTTGAACAGCCGGTTACACCAACCTTTTATATCTTACCCAAGATACATAAAAATAAACAGAGTCCACCGCGAATAGCTGGCATGGGAAGCCTTAATGAAAAATGCTGTGCATATATTGATTTTTTCCTACAACCCGATGTTGTGTCTCTTGAGTCTTATATTCGAGACTCTGCTGATATCATCACCAAAATAACTGACATTCAAATGGATGATAAAGATTTCCTTGTAACATGTGATGTGGAGAGTTTGTACTCCAACATCTCACATCAACATGGTCTCAGAGCGGTTAAAGGGAAGGTTCAAGCAAAATAAAAAAATGAGTTTCACTTACCTGGGGCTTCTACCAGCCCCATGCAGCCATCCTGTGCCCTCGTAGTCACTCACTGCTGCTCCAGTCCCCCGCTGGCAGCTTGCCGACCTCGGAGGTCGGCGGGACGCATTGCATACATTTTTACGCATTCCCGCTAGTGCAGGAACATCAACACATACATTTTTACGCGTTACTGGTTTAATGCGTACATTTTTACGCATTGAACCAGTAACGCGTAAACATGCATGTGTTAATGTTGCTGCACTAGCGGGAATGCGTAAAAATGTACGCAATGCGTCCCGCCGACCTCCGAGGTCGGCAAGCTGCCAGTGGGGGACTGGAGCAGCAGTGAGTGACTACGAGAGCACAGGATGGCTGCATGGGGCTGGTAGAAGCCCCAGGAAAGTGAAACTCATTTTTTTATTTGCTTGGACATTCCCTTTAAATACTTTTTAGATATGGAATCTACAGAAAATCATCTCAGAAACTCATGGCTGCTGGGATTATTGGAATTTGTGTTAACACACAATTATTTTCTATTTAACAATACCTACTACCTACAGAAGAGGGGTGTGGCCATGGGGGCCAAATGTGCGCCCTCAGTAGCCAATCTCTTTCTTGGGTGGTGGGAGAGATAGCATGTGTGGGCGTCGTCGCTTGAACGATTCCACCCCGCTATTGCGGGGTGGCATCGTTTCATCGATGACGTCTTCATATTGTGGCAGGATAGTGCAGATTTACTACAAGAATTTATGGCAACCATCAATAACAACGACCTTAATATATTCCTTACCTTTAATGTTTCTCAGAAAGAAGTATGTTTCCTGGACATCAAGATTCTGAAAGGACCAGAGGGACAACTCAACACAACATTATACCGTAAATCGACGGCTGTAAATAGCCTTTTGCACTATACCTCCTTCCATACTTCAGCCACCAAGCGTGGCATACCGATTGGACAATTTTTGAGGGTCAGACGTAATTGTACAAATGATGAGGAATTTGAGAAAGAAGCTGGTAAACTTGCAGATAGGTTTAGGGATAGAGGTTATCCTAATAAATACATCAGGAGAGCTTGGCGAAGAGCCAGATTTACACCAAGAGAAGAGTTGCTACAGATTAAGAAACACAATACTAGATGTGAGTGTGACAACCTGGTCAGACTGACTACACCATATAATGAAAATTGGAACGAGATCTATGGTATTTTGAATACTCATTGGAGGATTTTACAGAGTGATCCGGTGATCAAACAATTCATCACTCCGAGACCATCAATAACAGCCAAGAGGGCGCCTAACCTAAAAGATAGACTCCGTCACAGCCATTATACACATCTGCAAAGATCATTAAGCATCAAAGGAAGCTATTCTTGTGGCAACTGCTCTATTTGTTCATTGATGCAACCCACTAAGAGTATACGTAATTATTTGGACGACTCACAGACAATACTACATGATTTTATTAATTGTCAAACTCCATGGGTGGTCTATTTACTTGAATGTGGTTGTACCAAGAGATATGTTGGTCAAACAAAAAATCCCCTTAAATTTAGAATACAAAAGCATCGTTCTAATATCAAATTAGCATTTAGAGATCATGTAGACAACAAACCTCTCACTACTGTAGCATCACATTCTTTGATATGTCCAATAAGCAAAATGGAAAATTGGAATGTGATTGGACTTCAAAAGCTCCAACTAAATAATAGAGGTGGAAACCATATTACCAAAATGCTACAATGGGAATTACGTTGGATCTATAAGCTAGGTACGAGAATTCCTCAGGGCCTAATGAAGATTTCAGCTTGGGTTGTTATTTGCCACAATGAGTGTTATATTTGTTGATGCACTCTTGGTGATTTTGCCTTATGATTGTAATGTTCTCCTTACATTCTACAGCTTTGGGTAAGGAAGCTGGACTACCTCTCTCCTCCCTTTGCATTATCTGATAAGATCTTGTTGTTCTTTTCTATGGCTTCAAGGTAAGGAAGCTGGACTTTTCTTGAGTATTGTATTCCTGTGGCAGGTGGACTATTCTTCACATATATTTTATGATGAGGGCTTTTCTAATAGCTCTGCCCACATGGAGTAAGTAAATGTGGGCATCTCTTATATTATATTTCTACAGTCTGTGGTGAGGAGACTGGACTAAAACCATGGCATCTTGATCGAGAGGGGTGCACTGTGATGTTTAATATAGGCACTGATTGGTATCATTACATCGGAGATTATATGTATATACATTATAATGACTTTTAGACTATAAATATTGTTTATTGTCTTCTAATATATCTCCTGATTTAGAATGCCTTAGAGGATGATATCTGATTGGTTGGATCAAGTCCTGTGTCCCCACCAAGCTGCCCGTGATCATTTGAAACAGACTCTTCCGTTTGGATGCTTCATTCAATATATCATTTTTTGGACATTTATTATTATATCCATATTGTTGGGTTTGTCTTATTTGTTGTTACAGGATGTGTTGTATTATATGTGAATCTTCATTCTATATACATTTTTGGTATTGTATTTCTTCTTTTTGTCCATTAGATGGCGGCCGGATTCTCATTTGAGAACTCTTTTTACTTTTAGTGTGTTTCTACATACTCTATCCTTTTTGCCCACTAGGTGGTAGTTTTCTTACTTTCTATGCGTCTCACACTATTCCATGCGTCTCATTATACGCATGCGCCCTATACCTCTTTATGCGTCCCATTGTGCGCATGCGTCCCATATAATGCGTCCCATTACACGCATGGTTGACCCTACGTGCTGACGTGTGACGGCACGTGGGGTCAAGCCAGAGACGCGGCCGCGTCCTTTGGATCTATTTAAACCACGCCAACATGCCAAACAAATGTCCCCTCGCAGCTTAGACGGAACTAGTCGGACGGCGCAGGCAGCGCCCCTGCAGCCGGCCCTGAGACCCTCTCACTTATCCTATTAGGTAAGCCTTGCGCTTATGCTCTCTATATTCTGCTGCTACTGTTGCTCATATACACTTTTTTTCACTATGTGCACCTTAAGGGAACCTTCCCACTTGTATATTTAGCTGCTAATTTTTCACTTGCCTACCTCATCCTCCTCACCCTCTCCCCCCCCCCCTTTTTTACCTTCATTATTTTCTTGGATTAATTTTCACCATTAATAGACATGATATGTATTTTCATATTGAATTGCACATGCACTTTATTGTACCAGTGGCAGCTATTAAGGGAGAACGTGTTATACTCATATATATGTACATGTGTGTGATCATCTAGGGATATCTCTGTGCTACACGGTGCCACATTATTTTCACATTGCTGATATATTTTTTACAAAAGAAGGGCAAATGGTTGGCACTACAGTGGTATGACATGCACAGCTCAGCTTGAAAGACATGCAGACTGCACAGGAGGATTTGTATAACACACTCCTTCTCTAGAACCTCTTCAGCGTGCTCAAGCAAAAGCATCAAGTTGCAAGCAAACAGAAGAAAGCAGGAAGGCTGGCACTGCTGCAAGTGTTCAATTTATTGTAGCGTGGATAAAGTGCAAAAAAGCAACATCTTGCAAAAATGACATGGATAAAACACATACCCTTGTGAGAGGAGGCGTGGATGGTGGTGGGTGCTGGGCACAGGATGCCTGACGGCCGTTTCACGCTACATAGTGCTTCTACGGAGGCTGCATATCAAAATTATATGAATGGACTCAAAACATGGCTAGCAACAGTGACGTCCCAGTAGGGGGGAGAGAAAGAGAGGGGAAAGAAGACCACAAGAGACATCAAAAATGTTAATATTTCCCAAATCAATTACATACTCACCACCCCACAGGGATGCCCTGCCCAGCCAAGGTAGCCATCACACATCTAAAGGTACAATTGGAAGCACAATTGAAGAATTTTAAGACACTAATAAGGGTACATAAAATCAATTAAGATATAAACATCTCAATTTAGATGAAAACTGCTAAATTGTTTTTCTCATTTAGCCCCAAAGGTCCAGCTGCATTAAAGAATGTAATCCAAAAACTTTCCCTCTGCAAAAGCCTACGATGCCAATCTCCACCCCTACGGTCATGCTTTACCTGCTCAAGACCCAGGAACCTCATTTTTGTTACATCACTGTTGTGGGCCACCCGCATATGTTCAATTGCTCTAGGGCAACCGTCCCCACTGTGGATGGACCTACAGTGGGCCTGGTAGCGGTCCTTGAGCATATTAGTGGTTTCACCCACATAAATACGCTGACAAGGACACACCAAAGCATATACCAGTCCCTTTGTTCTACAGTTAATAAATTGTCTAATTCTGCACGTCCGCCCTAAATGAGTGAAGGTATTGCCCAATTCAATAAAATTACAGCAGGAACATCTCTGACATTTGAAATTACCCTTAGGTCGATTTGAACCCAACCAAGTTTGGGACTGAGGGCTAACGAACTCACTGTGTAATAACTTATCTTTTAAATTGGGAACTCGTTTATAGGAAACACAGGGTTGCATAGCACTTTTAGACTTCAAAGCTTTATCCTGTTGGATAAGCCACCAATTCCTTTGTATTGCCTGTTTGATACGACCAAACATTGGTGAATAGGAAAAGTGCATATAAAACCTATCTTGAGTGCCATTCTGATTTCTATCTCTATTGGATCTTAGAAGGGAGGTCCTATCTTTGGCTGCTGCCCGTGAAAAAGCCTGCTGGACAAGGTGTAATTTATAACCCCTGTCCAATAACCTGGACTTTAAATCCTCTGATTGTTCAAGGAAAGTCTCCCAGGAACTCGCGTTTCTACGCAATCTGAGAAACTGTCCATAGGGGACTCCCCTGATAGTGGAGGAAGGATGGTAACTAGATGCACTCAAAAGGGTGTTTACAGCCGTAGGCTTCCTAAAAGTTTTAGTCATTAGCACCCCCTCCTGGACATAGATATCCAAGTCCAAAAATTGTAACTGCTGGTCACCCCAAGTATGGGTAAATGCCATATTGACGTCATTAGAGTTCAAATATTCCATAAATTCTGTGAATTCATTCTGGTGCCCCTCCTATATTATCAGAATATCATCAATATAGCGGATCCAAAGTTTAATCCGCTCCAGGAACCCATTCCTCGATGAGTAGACAGGATTATTATTAATATTATTACCAATTGATACGCAGGGTTTACATTGATTATTGTATATTAGGGGCCGAAAGGCCCAGGTCTGGCTGCCTTGCTTTTAAATTGCTTTTAGATTATGGTTGGCTTATGAATAAAGATTTTGTATTTTCTTCACATCCTGTTGCATAATTTTTCTGTTCAGTGCATGGTTTTACTATTTTCATATGGGGGATTTCTAGCTTCTGTGTTTTTGTTATATACCTCTCTTTAGGAGTCTTGGAACATTTCCTGCCAAAGCTATACCTGCCATTGCTGTGGCATTATGTGAGCTAGTTGATGATAATCATTTTTGCCACAACTACAAATTTTTAGAAAGGAAGAAACACTTTAATCGGTTTTTACCTCCGATTCCAAAGTTTTTTTAATCTGTTCTGCATGCTGCGTATTTTGATCCATTTTTCTGCTGAATGTATTCAGGGAAAATCGGAATTGAAAATCGGAAACGGAAACAAAATCGGAATCAGAATCAGAAAACGGATTTGCAGTGTGCAGGGAGCCTAAGCTCCATATTGCCAGGAATGTAAAAGCCCTGGGAGAAAGGTCCCAGTTTCACCTGTGGTATTCAGTGATCATGGAGGCATTGTGAATAACAGAATGACCCACCGCCACCTATAAAGCAAAGTGGCCGCAAGAAGATCCTGATCCCTCACAGGAATTCTTTAAACCACATGATCAACAGAAAGCTAAGATGATGGATGCCAAGGAAAAAGAAATAAGAAGACATTTAGACAGTGAGTCAAAAAGGTGGAAGCCACTTTTTATTCTTAAAAAGGATATCTATGACCCAAAGGTCACATTCAGAAGTGTGACTGGTGAGATTGGTGAGAACACAAACTCACTTGAGAAACACACTGACATAGGTGGCTCTAATAGCACTGACTTAACAACTCAACCTTCCAACATATTGGACCCACTCTGTGGACTGCTTGGCAGCTCACTCTCCACTGTGTGGGAGATCTTTAGTCCACATCTTTGCCACTACTAGCGTTTCAGGCTATGGGGACAAAAGTGCCCTACTGGGTATTTTATTACCTTCATGCAAAACCACAATTTTAGGGGATGAGACCTGTATTTACAACTGACTCTTCCTAAAATGTTATATTTGTTTTCTTTTCTTTACTCCAATCAGTAGCTGGTGCCCCCTTTCCCATGAGAAATATTTACCTTTTCTCAGACAGATAATCAGGAGGTTCTGTGTGGCTGATATTGTGGTGAAACTCCTACAACACTGGCAGGGGTGTAACTTGAAACCACTGGGCCCCACTGCGAAACTTTGGATGGCCCCCCATCCCAACCCCCTTTTTTGGGGGGGTTAGGGTCTCGTGGTGGACACAACAGGGAGAGACGCGCCCTGATGACTGAATCAGTAGATGGCCTCAGAGAGGTTAAATGTCCCTAATAACTAATTACAGACCACATTTAAAGTGACCTCGATTAGTGCATAGCACAGAGTCGCTAAGCTGTAACTCGCATGAGGTGAGTTTTATACTTATTCCTGTGACCATGCACTATGTTTATTTTGCACAAAGAAGTTTATTTTGCACTCAGAATAATCCTTATCCTGCTCCCCACCTATATTAGCAAACATTGCCTCCCCCCTCCCATTTTCACTTCTCACTATTATCCACCCCTATCATATAATTTAACTCACAAGTCCACAACACCTCTGTCCACACACTTAGAACCAACTCTTATCCACAACCCTCAACCTCAATCTAAGCCACACAGAGAGAATAAAACCTCACTCACTCATATAAAACCACTATTGAAAAAAATCCTAGAATTATTTTGTTTAACCCCATATTTGTCAGATATTCAGCCTAAGTGTATTTTGTCTCTGTCCACAGTTGATTGTACTCCAATTTATTGCCTGATGAAGTGGGATATGCCCACAAATGTGTTGCATCCACCCGGAGTATGTAAATAAACTATTTATTTGTTGAAATAAGCAACAGTACTTTGTGCCTACTTTGGGGAGGTAAATCCACTACAAAGCCCCCCCCCCCCCCCTGTTCTTTAAAAAATATATATTTTTACCTCTTTTTTATACTTTTGGCACCTCTGTACAACTGTACCATACTTGTGTCCACCCCTGGTGGAGGGGACTTGGTTCCTTTTCTGATCTCAATCCTGAGTGGGGACAGGTGTAATACTTTCCACCTGCCTACTAAGTGGTTGCCTGGACAGTAACCCAGACTTGTGAGTATAATACTATACTTACTATATCATACCCTTCAATTCCAGTTCATACTACACTATACTGGACTCTCGGTCCATCCTTTCTGTTTCCAACTTTATCTCCTTCCACAGACATCATCTGCCAGCAGAAAAGATGTCCCGATGTGATAGCTTTCAGAATGTAAATCAGGGAGAGGAAAGATTTTACAATGGGCAAACATTGACTATTTATAAATAATTATTTTAAAAATTAAGCACTTTTTCTCATTACAATATTTTTACTGGAGTTCCTCTTTAAAGCACACCTGAAGTGAAAAGAATATGGTGGCTGCCATATTTAGTTCCTTTGAAATAATACTAGTTGCCTGGCTGTCCTGCTGATCATCAGTAGTGTCTGAATCACACACCTGAAACAAGCATGTGGCTAATTCAATCAGACTTCAGTCAGAAATATCTGATGTAGCTGCTTGTTGAGGATACATGGCAAAGAGTATTAGCGACAGAGGCCCATCAAGTCAGCCAGGCAATCTGCATTGTTTAAAAGGAAATAAATGTCAGCCTCCATATCCCAATCACTTGTACTTTAAAGCAGAATGAAGCCCAGCATTTCTTCTTTGCTCTAAAACATTATTTACAGCATATTATATACAACCAGCATTTTTTTTTTTACTAAAACAGCATGCAAAGGGTTAGACACACGGCTGGAAAGTTCAGTGCAGAGAAATGTGGATGCATCCGAAGTTGTAGATAATGTTATCTTGTGTTTACTTAAATGTATCAAGTGAGGAATGTGACACATTCTTTGACTGAGGATAAGCAGCTGGAGACAGAGAGACACAGAGAGAGCATGTCTGCCTTCAATACATAATGAATAAAACCCGTTATGAATAAAATGCAAAGTCAGCTCACAAAGCAAAGAACTGTACTTTTGGGAATGTATTAGTTCTAAATGAATAATAATACCTATGCACAAATGCAAATATGATAACCATATGGAATATAAAAAGTAGGGAAACATGTTTTTATTGAATATTATGTCAGAGTTTTATACCGCTTTAACTAGTTGCTGGCGGCAGCCCCAGGACCGCCTAACGCCGATTGGCGTAAGGTCTTGTGGGCCTGTTTTGCAGGAGATCACACGTGCATCCCTGCTCCGCCTTCAGTCTCCCAGCGGCGATCGCCCCTAGGAGACTGTTAGATGGCGAAACCACCCCCTATTAACATAGTACAGTGCTGCAATCTAAGGTGTGTGACACGGCTGTCCCCCCGGGACACAGGAGAGTGATCGGCTTTCATAGGCTGGAGCCTATGACAGAAGATCGCCATGATGATTAGCTGGCTGGGAGGAGGGAGATTAAAAAAAAATAGTAAAGTTTATTAACAAAATAATACAATAAATCTTTATAAAAAATAAAGAAATAAATACTGGGGGAGCGATCAGACCCCACCAACAGAAAGCTCTGTTGGTGGGGAGAAAAAGGGGGGGGGGTCACTTGTGTGCTGAGTTGTGCGGCCCTGCAGCTAGGCCTTAAAGCTGCAGTGGCCAATTTAACAAAACATTTCCTGGTCTTTAGGGGGGTTTAAAACTGTGGTCCTCAAGTGGTTAAAGCAATCCTGTTGACAGATAGTCAAATGTGTACCACCTCTCTGTGAAATCCAACATAATTGAACATAAATTATGATATCAAGAATGTCAAATGAATGTAAAATGAAATTCAATGCAGAATTCAACATTAATAATAGAATGAGATTATTATGCTTAGTTTAAACTCTGCAATGGCTTTTATGGTACAAAGCAAATGCATCGCATCAATTTGAAAGAAGACAGGGGCTTTATTCATAGAGTCATTCACAGCTTATAGCTATTAAACTGTTATTGTTTACTTTGCTATCTTCTGTGAGAGTATATAAAGGCACATAACATATTCACTTCAGTTAAAATGCTTGAAAGGTACTTGTTTATCAGTGACGGTCATGTTATCATAATGATGCATGGTGAAGAAAAAATATATTTCTTAACCGGACTGCTTTCAGAGGGAACTGGCACCATTCTACTGTAACCAGGGTAATTCAGTGGCATAAATGTGAGAAAACGCGGAAAAGCCGCCGCGGGTGCTCAGAGCAAGGCGGCTGACTCCGCGTCCAACGCGGCAGGTTGTGCGCGTGGGCCTGCATCTGCTAGCATGACTGAACGCGGAGGAACCGCCACATGTCCTGAGAACAAGGCGGCGGATTCTGCGTCCGACGCGGTGGTTTGCACGCATAGACCTATATCTGTCAGTATGGCTGAACGCGGAGAAACCGCTGCATGCTCTGATAGCAGTGTGGCTGGTTCCGCGTCCAGCACAGCGGATGGTTTACAGCACATGTCTGGTGTGGCTGGGACTGATAGTCCACACAGGTTCAGAAGGACGCGCGCGCGCGCTGAGAGGCAGAGCTTTTATGATAGCCAGAAGGGAGTCAGCTGACCAAGCCGGTCAGCTGACAATTCAACCAGTTCCCATTGGTCCAGCACTTAGGGGAGGCGCTGGAGAGCGCTATAGTATATATACTTGGTGCTGGTCATTTCTCTGGTGTCTGCCGTTGCGATCACTACGTGGAAGCACTCAGACCTTTTTGTCAGATTCTGTGTTATTCTCTAGACCAGTTCCAGGGTGTTGATGACCAAGGACCTCACACCCCAGACTAGGAATTCTGTATATCATTTGTGTTATTCTCTAGACCAGTTCCAGGGTGTTGATGATCACGGACCTCACACCCCAGATTAGGAATACTGTATATTATCTGTGTTATTCTTCAGACTAGTTCCAGGGTGTTGATGACTACGGAGCTCACACCCAAGACTAGGAATTAGCTTTACCATCCTGTTATCCTTCAGACTAGTTCCAGGGTGTTGATGATCAAGGACATCACACCTAAAGACTAGACATTGTTGATTATTTGTTATGACCTTCTGCTTTCCTGACCTCTCTTCTGATCTCTGATTTGGTACTTCACTATATCTGATACTCCGTTGCCAAACCTTGCTTGCCTTAGGATTCCGAATCAGTCTCTTTCCTCTGTATCTGATCTGTCTGTCTGTTGCCGACCTGGCTTGTCCGACCTCGAGAACTATCTCCTCTGTTTAGAGATAGTTCACAGATCTGTCAGTGACACTCCACCATTGGTGTCACTCACACTCTGGTCCTTCCCACTCTCAGGCTGACTCCTCCCCTTGGGGAGCCTCAGGCCATTGGAAGGAGCCTGTTCTTGGGGCAGTATCTCTTACTGCCTTGCACCCTCTATACAGGTGCTCTCCTCAAAGTATTACTGTTGCACCAAACACTTATATTACTCAGGTGTCCAGAGGTTAGAGATATATCTGATTATCGGTGATACTGCAGATCATCAATAATCGGGTATATATCTGTATTCTCGGTGATACTGCAGATCACCGATAATCAGATCCTCTCTGTGTTACACCGATCGTTACAGAACGGCAGACCAAATACAAATGGACGCACTCACCGGCCGTCTAGGCACACTTACCACTTCGGTGGATAACATCAACCAAGTGCTGGGTAGTCACCGGGCGTTAATTGACGCTTTGTCCGGGTCTATACAAACCCTCCAGACGGCTGTGGATGAAGTGCGATTTCCTCCTAGCACAGACATACGTATGCCTGTACCTGAAAAATTTTCCGGTCACAGATCTGACTTCCGAAATTTTAGGAGTAGAGTGTTATCATACTTTGAGTCGAGACCTAATTCTTCAGGAACTATGGCCCAAAGGGTTACATTTATTAAAACTTTGTTATCAGGTGATTCTCAGACCTGGGCGTACAGTCTGCCCGACTAGACTTGGCCCTAACCTCTGTAGAGGAATTTTTTAGAGCCATGGCTATAATTTACGATGATCCAGACATTGCCTCGACTTCTGAGCGGAAGCTCAAACTGTTACGTCAAGGCAAGAGTCCGGTTGAAGAGTATGCTGCTGAATTTAGGAGGTGGTCAGTATCAGCCAGGTGGGATACCTTTGCCCTTTTAGATTGTTTCTTATCAGGGTTGTCAGATGAGGTCTCCGATCTTATGTTAATTTAGCCTGAACCTAAGTCCATCGATGAGGCCATTTCATCGGCCATCAGAATAGATCGCCGGCTGCGCTATCAGAGACAGACCCGGGGTAGGAACTATGTGAGAATGGTATCCCACGCTGCGCCCCCTGTGACTCCACCTCCTCCCGTTTCGCCTCCACCTGAGCCAATGCAGATTGGTCGGTCAAAATTGTCTCAAGTGGAGCGGAAACGCAGGATAGCAGAGCAGCTTTGTCTTTATTGTGCAGAGAGGGGTCATAGAGTACAGAATTGCCCTAAGAAATCGGGAAACGCTACTGCCTAAGAGTAGTTGGGGGTAATACCCTAGGCGTGCAATTTTTACCCCTAGATGATAAACGTTTGCTTCTTCCTTGTACTATTTCATGGGAAGATAAGTCTGAAGTCACTGAAGCCTTCATTGACTCAGGCTCAGCGGCTAATTTTATGGATTACGAATTTGCTAAAAGATTGGGTATTTCGCTCACCTTGGTAAAACCTCCTATTCAAGTTACGGCAGTAGATGATTCCCCTCTGCAGGGTAACAGTCCTCTGTCGCAGACTCCAGAGGTGGGAGTCACTATCGGGGTGCATAAGGAGATTTTTTTTTGTGTTACACATGACAACCTTCACAATCATTCTTGGCATGCCTTGGTTACAACTTCACTCCCATCAGATAAATTGGGCCACTGATCAGCTAACGAGCTGGTCATCCCATTGCTTTCATCATTGTTTAGCGAAGGTAACCTTGGGCCAGACCAAGATTCACATGGAGGGAGTACCAGATCAGTATTCTGAACTTTCAGACGTGTTTTGTCATAGATCAGCCGATAAACTTCTTCCACATCGCCCTTTCGATTGTCCCATCGATCTCCGGTCTGGTTGTATGCCACCTAAAGGTCACCTCTACAATTTATCTGGGCCGGAAAAGTTGGCCATGCAGGAATACATCCGCGAAAACTTAGCTAAAGGGTTCATTCGCCCTTCCCGGTCACCTGCTGGAGCAGGTTTCTTTTTTGTAAAGAAAAAAGACGGAGGCCTTCGGCCATGCATTGATTATCGGGGTCTGAATAAAATCACAGTAAAAAATCGCTATCCATTACCTTTGATAGACGATTTATTTACTCAGGCCACCAATGCTAAGATTTTCTCAAAATTGGATTTGCGGGGTGCATACAACCTGGTACGGATCAGAGAGGGCGATGAGTGGAAGACGGCCTTTAACACACCCGATGGGCATTACGAGTACCTGGTGATGCCCTTCGGGTTGTGTAACGCTCCGGCCGTCTTTCAGGAACTCATTAATGAGGTGTTCAGGGAAGTTTTGGGTAAATTTGTCCTGGTATATCTAGATGATATTCTAATCTTCTCAGCTAACCTCTCAGAGCACAGGGCTCATGTCAGATTAGTGTTGCACAAGCTAAGACAAAACATGCTTTATGCTAAGTTGGAGAAATGCATTTTTGAGGTAACATCTGTCGCCTTTCTGGGGTATATAATTTCTACCTCGGGCCTTTCTATGGACCCTGCCAAAGTCTCTGCTGTCCTGGAGTGGCCTCAGCCAGTGGGACTGAAGGCTCTCCAGAGATTCTTAAGGTTCGCAAATTACTATAGAAGGTTCATAAAGGGGTACTCCACAGTCATTGCACCCCTCACCAGTCTCACAAAGAAAGGGGCAGATACCAACCACTGGTCCCCCGAAGCTCTGGCTGCTTTCTCCACTCTGAAATAATTGTTTTGTTCTGCACCCATTTTGAGACACGTCGACACCTCCTATCCCTTTATCGTAGAGGTGGATGCCTCAGAGGTCGGGTTGGGGGCTGTGCTGACTCAGCGTTCTGGGTTGCAGGGAAGATTACACCCGTGTGCCTATTTTTCGTGTAGGTTTTCACCAGCAGAGAAAAACTACGATATAGGCAACAGGGAGCTCCTAGCCATTAAATTGGCCTTTGAAGAATGGCGTCATTGGCTAGAAGGAGCAGAACAACGGATTACAGTTTACACTGATCACAAAAATTTGGAATACATTGAGGGGGCTAAGAGATTGAGTCCCCGTCAGGCTTGGTGGTCACTGTTTTTCTCGAGATTCAGATTTGTAATTACGTATACTCCGGGTAGTAAAAACATTAAAGCAGACGCTTTATCCAGATGCTTTGAGCCAAAGACTATTATCCCACAGAAAGTGGTATTGGCTGCCACAGAGACCTGGAAGAACTGGATGGAGACTTTAAGTCCCTTCCAGCAGGATGTCCCTGAGGGAAAACCTGTAGGGGTCATGTTTGTACCATTGCCGTTTCGTCTCCAGATATTGCAGATGTTCCACTCCCACAAAAATGCTGGACATCCTGGGGCCTCCAGAACACATGACCTTGTTGCTAGGTGTGCTTGGTGACCTTCTTTGGCAACTGACTGCAAGGAGTATGTGAGAGAATGTGCAGTATGTGCAAAAAGTAAACCCTCCCGTCTGGCACCAGTGGGAACATTGCAGCCTTTGCCCACCCCGAGTGAACCATGGACCCACTTGTCCATGGATTTTGTGGGTGAGCTCCCGAGGTCTGAGGGCATGTCGGTCATTTGGGTGGTAGTCGACAGATTCAGTAAAATGGCCCATTTCGTGCCCCTGAAAGGACTCCCCTCGGCCCAGGAGTTGGCCGATCTTTTCATCATGCACATTTTCCGGCTACATGGCATTCCGGAAAATATAGTGTCAGATCGGGGAGTCCAATTTGTTTCTAAATTTTGGAGGGCATTCTGTCATCAATTGGACATGGAACTGTCGTTTTCGTCGGGCTACCACCCACGGACCAATGGTCAGACCGAGAGAATTAGTCAGTCACTGGAACAGTTTCTAAGGTGTTATGTTGCGGATGCGCAAAATGATTGGGTCAAGTTCTTGCCGTTTGCAGAATTTGCACACAATAATTTGAAAAGCTCTTCCTCTGGATTCTCTCCATTTCAGGTGGTAACTGGAAGGTTGCCTAAGTTCTCCCCACTGCCAGTAGCTTCTACTCCGTTTCCAGCTTTGGAGGCTTGGCAAAAGTCATTTAAGAACATTTGGGGAATCGTGAAAGAGAATCTAGAGAAGGCTTTTCAGAGTCAGAAAGGTCAAGCTGACAAGAAACGTTCCATAGAGTGGAAGTTCTGGCCTGGAGACAGTGGCATAGCTAAGGAGCTGTGGGCCCCGATGCAAGTTTTACAATGGGGCCCCCCCAAGCACTCTATACATAGCAATTGATACGGTGCACCAAAACCTGCCAATGGCAACTACAGTGTCAGAGGTGTAAGAAGGGGATGGGAAGCAGCTTGTTAATGATTACCACTATTCAAAGTATCTAAAGAAGTGATTATTATGAGCACAGGACCAATAGAGAGCCAATACTGTAGTTGAGGGAGGGCCCTTCGGGGCCCCTCTGGCCCAAGGGCCCCGATACGGTCGCTACCGCTGCACCCCCTATTGCTACGCCCCTGCCTGGAGACTTGGTCTGGGTGTCCACTCATCATTTGACTTTAAAACAGCCTTCACCCAAGTTAGGACCCAGATTTGTAGGTCCTTTCCCAGTAACCAGGAAAATCAACAATGTTACTTATGCCATTGACCTTCCTGCCAGTATGCGTGGTGTGAGATCGTTCCATGTGTCCCTGCTTAAGCCAGAAGTGCATGTAGATTCCACTCCTCCTCCCCCTGTGATGGTGGATGACAAACCTGAGTATGAAGTGGAAAAGATTTTTGACTCACGTATTGTACAGAACTCAGTACAGTATTTAGTTCACTGGAAGGGTTATGGCATTGAGGAAAGAACATGGGTACCTGATTGTCGCATGCATGCGGATAAATTAAAGCAGGAGTTCCACACCCTACATCCTGAGAAGCCGGGTAGGAGCTGTCCGGACCGGAGTCCACTCCTCAGGAAGGGGGTACTGTGAGAAAACGCGGAAAAGCCGCCGCGGGTGCTCAGAGCAAGGCGGCTGATTCCGCGTCTAACGCGGCAGGTTGCGCGCGTGGGCCTGCATCTGCTAGCATGACTGAACGCGGAGGAACCGCCGCATGTCCTGAGAACAAGTCCGACGCGGCGGTTTGCACGCATAGGCCTACATTTGTCAGTATGGCTGAACACGGAGAAACCGCCGCATGCTCTGATAGCGGTGCGGCTGGTTCCGCGTCCTGCACAGCGGATGGTTTACAGCACATGTCTGGTGTGGCTGAGACTGATAGTCCACACAGGTTCAGAAGGACGCGCGCGCGCTGAGAGGCAGAGCTTTTAAGAAGGGAGTCAGCTGACCAAGCCGGTCAGCTGACAATTCAACCAGTTCCCATTGGTCCAGCACTTAGGGGAGGCGTTGGAGAGCGCTATAGTATATATACTGGGTGCTGGTCATTTCTCTGGTGTCTGCCGTTGCGATCACTACGTGGAAGCACTCAGACCTTTTTGTCAGATTATTTGTGTTATTCTCTAGACCAGTTCCAGGGTATTGATGATCACGGACCTCACACCCCAGATTAGGAATACTGTATATTATCTGTGTTATTCTTCAGATTAGTTCCAGGGTGTTGACTACGGAGCTCACACCCAAGACTAGGAATTAGCTTTACCATCCTGTTATACTTCAGACTAGTTCCAGGGTGTTGATGATCAAGGAGCTCACACCTAAAGACTAGACATTGTTGATTATTTGTTATGACTTTCCTGACCTCTCTTCTGATCTCTGATTTGGTACTTTGCAATATCTGATACTCCGTTGCCAAACCTTGCTTGCCTTAGGATTCCGAATCAGTCTCTTTGCTCTGTATCTGATCTGTCTGTCTGTTGCCGACCTGGCTTGTCCGACCTCGAGAACTATCTCCTCTGTTTAGAGATAGTTCACAGATCTGTCAGTGACACTCCACCATTGGTGTCACTCACACTCTGGTTCTTCCCACTCTCAGCCTGACTCCTCCCCTTGGGGAGCATCAGGCCATTGGAAGGAGCCTGTTCTTGGGGCAGTATCTCTTACTGCCTTGCACCCTCTATACAGGTGCTCTCCTCAAAGTATTACTGTTGCACCAAACACTCATATTACTCAGGTGTCCAGATGTTAGAGATATATCTGATTATCGGTGATACTGCAGATCATCAATAATCGGGTATATATCTGTATTCTCGGTGATACTGCAGATCACCGATAATCAGATCCTCTCTGTGTTACACCGATCGTTACAATGGCCTGGTTGAGTTGCTGTAACAATAGAGACAATCTGTTGAATATTGTTTCTTTTTGTGCAGTAAATCTCTCAGGGGAGGTCTCATATTCTTAAATTTGCCTTCTCAATCTATTTTCTAGATCTTCAAATCTCAACTCAAAAAGATCAAGTTTAGTAGAGCGATGTGATCACCAATCAAGGTTGTATCAGTGTTTCTAGTATCTATTATCTGGACTGGTTGTTCTAGATCATGCAGCAGCTGCTGCATTGGCAAGGTCAGTTTTAAGCAAATTTTGATTTTGGAGAATAACTCACAGTTTTTTCAGAGTGAATGAAGAAGTCTGAGATTTCTACAGTTGCTTACAGGGTCTTGTTGTATTGCTTTTGTGGTAGGTACCATCTTGACTTGTTTTTTGTTTTTTTTTGCTGCCAGCGTTGTCTACATTGGTCCTGGCTAGACTGCCCCACTTGCTTTGATTTCTTACCTTGTTTAGTCCTCTTCTTCTCCCCCATATCCTGGGTAGTGTAGTGTTCTGCTTGTCACTGTGCTTCTGTCATGAGATTCCTTTCAAATTGCTGAGCTCCCTTCAACCACATCTTGCCATCATGGCGCTGCAGTTGTGTTCTCATCCCTTTTTGTCCTCATCCTTTTTTGCCTTTGGGTGTAAGATGGCATTTGGAGGGTCTTCCTCATACAATCAAATTAAGGCTTCAGATCAAAGACAGAATCACTCCCATAGACAATAAAAATTAATTAAAATTAAATTAAAATAAATAAAATGAAAGCTATTTTTTTAAGATTTTTTTCAAATACCATTCTAATACTATCTCTAATTCATTTTTGTTTCAGTTTTATTTATTATTAGAAAAATATAAAAAAACCTGATTTCACAATACCATACATCAATTCTTCCACAGGATACTGACACATTTTTTTTTCAGCTCTATACAAAACATACAATTGTTCTGCGACATTGTTAAACTAAATGGCCCGTATGCAATTAACTTTTTCTCTGTGATATTTGTACACCTTACCAATAAAATGCCTTTTAACTACTTGACCCCCACAGTGAACCCCCCCCCCCCACCTAAAGACTAGGCCATTTTTTGCAGTACTGGGCTGTGCAGGCTTTTCAGCCTCCTGCACAGCCCAGCTAAGAAGCCCAGCGATCGGACTCACCTCCTTTTTTTTGTCTCTAAGGGGACATGCCGCCGGAGGGGTCCAATCGCTGTGGCCGTTTGTTTATTTTTTTCCCAAGCCTCTATGAGGCTCTCTCCCCCTCCCTCCCCTTCCCTCCTCCCCTCCGTAATCTTTATGGAAAAGGATGGTGATCCGTCCTGTTCCGCCTCTCATAGGCATCAGCCTATGAGAGGACAGCGCTCCCCGGCCAAGCAGCACTGTACAGTTGTAAACAAAGAGGATTTCTTTCCCATTTCATTTACAAACAGCCTGCTAGCCGCGATTGGCGGCTAGCAGGCTAATCACGGAATTCAGTTCTGTGAAGTGGCAGGGAATGTAAAAATATAATTGAATAAGAGTCTATCATTTTTTCTAAAAGTTATCATTAGTCAGTTTATGAAATCTTTTCTTTTGGTATATTCACTTCCTCAGTGCCTCTTTGTAACATGTCCATGTAATTAATTGCTTCTTGCAGCATATGTTGATCTAAAAAAACAGACCAAAAAAAAGATAGCATTTTAAATCTAAACAACTTTTCCTTGATATTTCTATAAACCTAAATAACACATTTGTATATTTGAGAGTTTTATTATCTGGCTGTTAAATGTTCTCAGGAATTTACTGGTTTCCTATCAGATCCTATATCCAATCTCCACCACAGTCTTCTCTTCACCAAAAGTTGTGCCCCCGACAAGGAGATAGAACACACCTATCTGTCTTTGGCTGCCTCTAGGAGCCTAAACAGGAGACTGAACTCGCCTAACCAACTTAGGTTGCCCCCAGGATTATACTGTGCAAGATATACTGTCAATTCTGAGGTTTAGGAAACCAGTGAAATACCTGATAACTAAACAGTGCCAGAGTCCATGAACTAGGCCCAAAGTCAATACCAAAGGTAAGATGATGTCAATCCAGCGACAAAGCAGTGGTCGTCATACATGGAAGATCAAATAGTCAGATGGAATACAAGGGATGACACAGTAGTGTAGTCAATATAACAGAGTTCAAGACAGGTGGCAATCCGGTACATAGTAAAGGGTGAAGCAGAGGTGTAAACGTACGCAGTTTGAATTACATCTAGCAACTTAGTACTAGCAACTAATCACTATCATGGGCAGTGAAGCACTGAATGGGGCAGACTTTTATTGAGTTTTACCCTAGTGACAGCACAGATAATAAAGAAGCATTAAAACATTTTAACTAAAAACGAGGTCAGGGGTACTTTAAGGCCATTTTTGGGGGAAGCCAGTTGACTTATCTGTACATTTTTGGGATGTGGGAGGAGCACCTGGAGGAAACCCATGCAAACTCATGTAGAACATACACCCTCCATGTAGATAGAATCCTTCTCACATTAAAACTAGGGTGCAAGGCAAGAACGCTATCCACTATGTTGCCATGTTGTTCAGTCATCTAGATATATCCAAACATCTCCAAATGTTTATATACCAACATCCTTTAAAACATTAAAATGGCAGTAGAATGAAAAAAAACATTTTCGCAATGATTTCTGAACATGTTCTTCAATGCAAAACATACAACCTTTTCTGCAGTCTCAGCAAAATTAGTTATCCAGACATTGAGGCTAGAGTTACACTGTGAGAGAGTTTTAATCGCTCAGTTGACTAAAACTAAAACCTCCCAGGATCAATCTATTTGCTTGCTGTTAATGAGAGCTTTTACACTTGAGATTTTTAGTTGTATGATTGAGTGACTGATCTCCCTTAATTGTGCAATTTATTCACATAGCAGAAAGTTCTTGTAATAAATCTTTTCTGCTATCCTTAGTGAGAGAAGGAGATTTATTGCTGAACAATCAGTCCTTTAACTATCATCATTTAATGGTTGTTTTGCTTGCAAGAGAAAGCTTACATTCTTTAAATATAAATATGTCATTTCATATTTATTGAAATTAATACTACATTTTACAAACTAAATTTCTGCAATATAAAGAGGTTAGATGATTATTGGTATGATTATGATTATATTTATAATTGTATCTACTTTTATGTCTCCATAATGATTGCCTTATCAAATCAATAATACTGCCTTACAAGAGAGGATATCACTTTGCTGTGTTGCTGTGTTGAATATTCCCTCCTAAATCCTATTTCAATCTCCTGCAGTTGGAAATGCTCATGTTTTCTTCTCCTGTCCACTTGGATAAAAATACAATTTGTCCAGTTTTGACTGTAAATTTCTTGTTTAGTTACTGGATATGCTCGTTGTTAGATTGTGCTGTGTATGGAGAACAGACATGTACCGTGTGTACTGAGCTTACATACATCCTAGATGAATCAAGAATATTTAGAAAAACAAAACATAAAATAATGAAGGAATTAGAAACTAAATTTCAGTGGATACGCATCAGGATCTCTCCTGTAGCATGTTCTATCACTTGCAGTGAAGCTGCAACTGGGCAGTTCTGACTTGTCTGCTTGCATTCGGTTGCACATTCACAATGAGTCTTATTGTCATTTGCAATCACTCTGCAGTTCAGAGCAGTTCTGGATGCTGTCAGAATTCCTCCTATTGTTTCCTGCAGCCAGACAGCCCTGGATTTCCTACATGCATGTTGTTGCATAGTACTACATGTATTTGTTATGATAGCCTTTCAGCTAGTAAATGGTAATCAAGCCAGCTCAGGATTGAATGATTACCATTCAGCTGTGTGGGAATTGGAATACCTGCATCCATTGGCTGATGCCGGGATAAAAGTCTGCCTCCCATTTAAGACCCCGCCCAACATAGCGTTCAGCTCTCTGAGTTGTCGTTAGGTCTTTGCTGTGACAGTTGTTATTGTAAAAATGTATAATGCCTTGCTCTGTATTTTCATGTCCGCTGGACGTTTTCTGACCTGCGGGGGTCAGTGAAGTCCTTCTGATCCTGATAGTTTGGATTCTGCCAGCACCACATTGGTGACTGGTAGTATTCCTTCTAGCCTTGTTCTTGCCTTGTTCTTGAGGACGAACTATAGCAGAAGTTGCCATTAGTTACGATCCTACCTGTTAGGCCCGGTTCACATTAGCGGTTGTTTGCCAAACGGACCGGATGACCTGACCGGATCCGGACCGGATCCGGATCGGAACCGTACGGTTCTGATCCGGATCCGATCCGGCTCCGGTCAGGTTGCATCAGGTGGCAATCAGGATGCGATCCGGATCCGTTTGGCAAAATATACGTAAAAAAAAAAAAAAATGTTGGGGTCTGGGAGGTCAGCAGAAGGGGGACCTGTGGAATCAGGCCCTCTGCTGTTTAGCACTCACCTCCACCTCCGACATGCTGCCAACATCCTGCCAACACCTCCAGCTCGTGCTGCTCCACTCCAAAATGCTTGCCCATGTGTCCCCAGCCAATATCGACGCAAAAATCCGCATAGGAAGTGGGGTAGAAGATCCGGATTTCTCAGCCAGTGTGTTGTGCGGCCTCCGGTTCCCATTTGTTTGTATTGGCCGGATGGTGCAGTCCGGCTCCGCCCCGGATACGGCTGCCGGAGGGGCCGGATGAAAAAATAGCGCATGTTGGAACGGAGGCCGGAGTCCGGATCCGGCCCGGATCCGGTCCGGCTCCGGTTCTGCAGAACGGACCCATGTGAACGGACGCATAGGCTTTAATTGCTATGCCGTGCGTCCGTTCCGTCCGTTCTGCAGGCGGTGCGGCTCCGGCACGGCGATTCCGGAGGGCCACCGCAAGTGTGAACCGGGCCTTAGTCTTGTCTATCTCAGTGTGAATGTTGCCATCACTGAAACAGCGACTAGATTGGCTGAGCATTCCGTCTGTCTGTCTGTTGTCTGTCTTGTTAATTGTCATTACTTGTGCTTTAGCTAGTGAGTTATTTGAGAGCTACATTTCATATATTGCGCATCAGCATGATATATATGTACTCTAGTCAGTCAGTATTGTATTATTTGTAATATTGTATTGAGTACCGACCTTTGCCTGCCTCTCTACTACGAATCTGCCTAATCCTTCCAATATGACTGACATCTGAATTAAGTATGTGTATGACCCAAGCCTGTTACCGACTACGTCTGTTGTGTATTGTATCACATAGCATCTAGCCTGATAGGCGGCCCAGAGCTGCAGTTGCTCTGGGAAATCTTGCTCCCTTGTTCAATACTCCTGTGTCCATCTGTGGAGCCTCTTCCATTATCCAGCTACTTAGCCTTGTTGCGCTGGGTGGTCAGAAAGTATGCCCCCTTCAGCATTACAATACGTTTATTAAAACACTTCTGTTAGGGATTTAATACAGTTATTCTCCGACCTAAATTTATTGTCTATTCTATGCATATAAAGGTAATAGATTGCCAATTCCATGGATTTCAGCGGAAATCAGAATTTCCAATACCAATTTCTACTGAAAGGGTTTTTTTTGTGCCATTTTTGTTAATAACTTTTTTTTTTTTTGTGTGGATTCTGCTATATTTTGCCAATGTTTGCTATTATGCCGATATCCTTGTTATACTACCAAATACTTTGATTGGCCAAATACTTCCAAGTCAGAAGTATTGGACCAATCAGAGAATGCAAAAGTTTACCCGGAAAATCAGATATTGCGATAATTTTAGACCAGTAACAAGACTCAAATAGTTTTTTGAGTCTTGTGATTCGCTTAATATTTCCGTCGTATTCCGATTTCCATGGTAAACTACCACATTTTCTGATTTGTCTAATTCTACTAAGTATTTTTGAGCCCTGTGATTGGCATTAAATCTGAAATTTTAGGTGAAGCACAAGACTCAGAATTTGCATGTACTCGGCAGTATTGAACCAATCAGAGAACGAGGTTCTTTGAAATCAAAGTACCACAGAAATTTTAGCCAATCAACACATTTGGAAAAACTAGGTAATATCTGAGTCTTGTTATTGGTTTAAAACTACCGTGGTAATCCAATTTCTGTGGAAAAAAAATCTGCATTTAATGATTGGTCCATTGCTCTGAGTTTTCTGATTGGTCTAAAATTTCCGAGGCCATAGACCCTTATTCAATTCATTTTTTCTCCTAGGTTTTGCTTAGTCTATTTTGATCAACCCTAGCGTGCATCAAACATAATAAAGAAAACGACAAGCAGCTCCATTGCTTTATAACTAGATAAATAAAAAAGTTGCAATGTATCCTAATTCTTAAACTCAGTGCTTATCACTAAATGTAATGAATTGATTTAATCTCATTTTCAACCTGGCTGTGAACAGGTTTAAGTAGACATTTCTATTCTTTACTGTCATATTGGCTTAGACAGCATGTGATTACATTTATAATGGCTATTATATTAAATGCATGATGAATTTTTGACCTGCTGAGAGATGAGGTGGCAGTCAAGCCATAATGTTCTATTATGGGTGTGTTACATTAACATGTGTGTGGTGTTTACCTTATACTTATTCATTGGCAACAACAATTCTCTCTAGGTAATTATTGTAAAGCAATTATACGGCTTTCACACCAGGGTTATTAAATCACATGGGCCAACTGAAAATGAGATAGCATTCATATCTGAGAGTTCCACTCATTATCTTTGTTAATTATGGTTCAGTGATCATACTGTCCCCAAGTCTTATGACTTTGCCATCCTTTCCTGTAAATTATTACAGACTGCATGTATACCTGTTCTCAGTGATATGTTAGTTTGGCTGAGAAAACTATAGAAAATGACAGGAGCTCATGACAGTCATTCTCTAGAGCTCTAATGCTTTGTGAATCTCTTAATTTGCTCAGTGAATTATCCTGTACGGGCAAAGCACAAACTAATTAGTGCAGATTTTACACTGGCTGGCTAATATGCAAATAAGTTGCCCACAACATGTAAATCAGACTTTTAGGAAAAGTACAGATCCAAAAATATTTTATTTGTTGGTTATTTTAAAAGTATATTGTGTTGATGTATCTTTCATATCAAATATGATACTATAGTGTACATGTTATGAGAGAGTCATATGTTCTGCTATCATGCCCTCCTTTTTAAAGCTTTATTTCAGAAACATTTTTTATCCAATCCCTCCAACCTTCATTCCTGAGGATCTTTTTACACATAATCAAGTTGTTGTCAGTTATAACTGAAAGGACAACTGATGTGCAAGGTAATGCCCATGTTCACCTATAGCCTCTTTCTGTACACGGAAAAAAATGAAAGCTTTCTCGCAATGCACTGCTTTGGAAATGTAAAACATGTTTTACCATTTAGTGCAAAAGAAGCTTTAGCTAAATGTGCATACTCTTGAACAATACCTGTTGCTCCTACCCTGAAGGGATTGGTACTCAATCCTTCAGGTGACAGTTTGGGAGTTGAGTGCTGTAGAGATGCCTAGCTCTACTATAGTACAGTAGGGAACACTTGCACACATGCTAGATTCTCCACCGAGAATAGTCTTGTCTGTGTGCAAGACTTAAAGGTGAACTTCTTATGCATCAAAATTCTCTCTATACTCACCTACCAGAGTCTTCAACTTTCAGAGTTCTGTGATTACATGCTCTGAGTATAATTCTTGCATTTTCTAGCAATAGCACTTAAATCATGCTTTTCTAATACTGCTGCATTCCTAAAACATCCCTTAATGCTGATTCCCCATGCTATCATCTTCCTACCACTGGCACTTCTCCTTCCACTTGTCAACATGACAAGGAAGGTTAGTGGCTGTAATAGTAACTCCTCTTCCAACTGTTAGGGCCTGTTTCCACTACACACAGATTGGATGCAGAATGGATGCATTAAAACTGACTTCAATGAATGCCTATTGGAAAATCTGCATCAGAAAAATTGCATTTAGTGGAAACAGGCCCATAGGCATTAATTGGAGTCAGTTTTTCTGCATCCATTCGGCACCCAATCTGCGTGTAGTGGAAACAGGCCCTTAGTGAAAGAAGGGGATGATTGGCTGCTGCATGCACCACACCCCACCTAGCAGGCCAAGACCAAGACCTGGCTGTATTCCTAATGGTAATCACACATGGTACAATTTTTTTTTATATTTCTTTCTAATTCGAGAATAACAATGAATTTTTTAAACTCATTGTAACATTTGAAAAATCTGACCAATGTATCACATACGTAATCAATATTTCCCAATTATAAAAATAGATGAAAAAAAAAAACACAAAAAAATGTGCTTGAGTCTATAAATCAAGAAAATGACAATATATCCCACACCATTCAATCTTCTGAAAATTGTACAGAAATTTCCACAACTCGTTTTATAAAACTCGTTATATAAAAAGAAAATGGGAAATTAGATCAGATATCTCACTCAATTGCCCATAGCCTTCAATGCACTTGTGCAAAAATGTGTTTTCTCATGCCAACTTGTTAGTAACTTGCGTAACTTTAGAAAATTATATTACACATGAAATCCCAAATACAATCCTTAACCACTTCACCACCACGGGTGCGTATATCTACGCTCCTTTTAACACCCTTTGCCCACCAGGAGCGTAGATATACGCACCTCCCGCCGCTACCGCCACTGTCCACGCTCTCGCTCGCTCGTGCACGTGCTCCCGCGCTTGTGCATGCCACCGA
The DNA here is from genome assembly GCF_040937935.1 of Hyperolius riggenbachi. NCBI lineage: Eukaryota > Metazoa > Chordata > Amphibia > Anura > Hyperoliidae > Hyperolius > Hyperolius riggenbachi. The sequence goes on from NC_090649.1 coordinate 286,961,916, forward strand.
CTGCTCGCCCGGAGATCAATGAACGGGAAAAACCGTTCCCGTTCGTTGATCTCAGCCCCCCAGCAATGATCGGCTGCTTCTATGAGAAGCAGCGTGATCATTGTGAAAAAAAAAGTTTATAAATTAACTCATTACCTCCCACACTCCCCAATTATTTAGTAGTTTGGTCTCAGCTTTTTTTCAATTGTTATAGTGTGGTCCACTAACGATTTCAGTTGAGGTATTGAGGGGACTTCTGCTGAGGCCCAGTTAGATAGAAGGAGCGATCTGGCTGCGCACAGAATATGTGTGATCTGTAGTCTTCTATTTACTGGGATTATATCCATATTTATATTAAGAAGAGCCATTTCTGGTTGTATTTTGAATTGTGTCTTTAAGATTCTGCTTATGAGGGCATTAATGGAGGACCAATAGGGGTTAATCAGTGGGCATTCCCATACAATATGGAAGATGGTTCCAATTTTTTGGCACCCTCTCCAACATAGGGGGGAGTATTCGATGGAAAAAGTTGCCAATTTCCTAGGGGTGTAGTGCCATTTGAAGAGGATCTTGTATAGGGTCTCTTTGTGTTGGATGCATTTTGAGTGTTTATGCATTGAGGCTGTAGCTCTTAGGAATTGAGTTGGGGTGACCTCTGAGCCCAGGTCTTCAGACCAAGTTTTTAAATATTTATTTATAGGGCTGTGGGAAAGTGATCTAATGCAGTCATACCAAGTGGAGATACAGCTTTTTAACTGTATTACTGGGTTGAAGAAACTTATAATATGTTTGGGTAGATTTGGAATGGTTAGGCTAGTGCTAGTTACTAAGTGTTGTATTTGGTTGTAGGTGAATTGTTGTTGGGCGGGTAGGTTATATTCTTCCTGTAGGCGGTGGAAACTTTTTAGGGTATTATTGGCAAATAGATTATTTATGAGTATAATACCCTTGTTTTTCCACAGTTGGGTACTGATATTGGGAATGATTAGATTAAGAGTTGCAATTGGAAGTTTAGGGACAAATGTGTCTTCGATTTGTGTGTGTTTGAGGTTTTTCATAAAAGGATTCCAGGAGTTGAACGTTGCTTGGATAGGGGGAAAGGGTGTTTTTAAGGAGATCTCTGTGAGTAGTGAGCTTGCTATTAATAGTTTTAATGGTTTCTGGATGATATCTTTTTCCATTTGTACCCATAATTTGTCGCTGTTTTCTTTCCACCATTCCATAGACATATTCAAAATAGAGGCATGATAGTAGGATTTGATGCAGGGTAGGCCCAAACCTCCTTTTCTCACTGGGAAGGATAGGGTGTTGTATGCTACTCTGTGTCTCTTATTTTTCCATATGTAGTCTGCTATTATCCTTTGTATTTGGGTAAAAAAGGTGTTGTGTATTGGGATGTGGATGGTTCTTAGTAGGTATAATATTTTAGGAAAGGTGATCATTTTAAATGATGCAATTCTTCCTAACCAGGAAGTCTCTTTTTTTGACATAGAGTTAAGCTCTTTCTTGATTGAGGCAATTAATGGAATGAAATTGGTTTCATACAGTTTGTCTTTGGATCTAGGTATATTGATACCTAGGTATGAAATGGTATCGTTAGCCCATTGAAAGGGGAAATTTTTAGTTATGTCTCCTTTAAGGTTTCATTTCATGGATTTTAATTACAGTAGTATGCATTATTTAAAAAATAATTCTTGGCATAATGTCCAACCTAAAGAAAGCCTAATTAGTGGCGAAAAAAACAAGATATAGTTCATTTCATTGTGATAAGTAATAATAAAGTTATAGACAAATGAATGGAAGGAGTGCTAAAAGGTGAAAATTGCTCTGGTGCTCAAGGGGTAAAACCCCTCAGTGGTGAAGTGGTTAAATTTCAAAATTGTGATAAGTAAACAAAACTATTTTATTTCCTAGCCCAGTTAAGTTAAAACAACAATGGCTACAACACCAAGTTCATTGACCATATTCATTTATTTTTCCATCTGAGGAATGATTTTCTTTCTTAGGAAAAAGATCGATAATAAGAAGAAAGTTTTATATATCAAATAAATTGTACACATATTACATTAATTTGAGCCCAGTATAATGAATTCATTGAGTTGGAATAAGAAGCAGGTGTTAAGGAGATGAACACCTGTGAACCATCATTGTCGGGGCTCCAAACTGTTAATATGGGACTGTAACCGCTTATGTTCTTTTGTATATCTGTGTAAAAAGGTTTCTAAATTAGAATGACGTACTTAATAATATAAACTGTAAGTTAAAAGAGAAAGAGTTAAAGTAGATGCAGTGTAGAAGGAAAAGTTAGTTGCCGAAACCAAGAACACCAGTGGTGCCTGGAGAAAATAAAACAAATGGAAATGATTATCTGTGCCTATGGGATTATGAACGTTAGAAGAAGTACATTGAATGCATGAGTGGAGAACGTAAATTAAAATGACATGGCAGGTATACATAAGGTTGCTCTGAGTTTATGATTAAAATAAAAAAAAAAAGCCAAGCTACTGAATGATAATACATAATACAAGACAGCATACTAAAGAAGCAGTAAATCTGCAGTGCAAATAGAGTTTAGGCTTAGGGAAAATAAATTGCCCAGAAAGTGAAGAAGTATAGTGACAAGCTGTCTATAATAAACAGCAGATATGAGGTCTGTGAAATAATAGAAATACACAATAAAAGACCTCTAGGACATAAAGTGCAAGTTAGTGAAATACATGATGAGATAAGAAAGACATGAATGAATAACAAGATTATAGTTCTAGGCAATCTCAACATGCCTTCAATAATTGTTATTACTCCCTGAAACCTTCAAGGCTGGATAGGTCACAGTAGTGGGAAATGATAGATTTCTGAAATGATGGTTTTCAGGAATCACTGTATTGCAAGGATTCACCAGATTGAGTTCATGACCGGATCTTTCCACAGCTAACTACCGGAATGCTTTCACTTAATGAGAAAATAAGTGACTCAATGGAATATCAACTGGAGCAGATCATTGTGTATCAAGCCAAGATATGACAAATCTAGCAGGATCTTCCAAACTGGGTGACAAAACAACATATTTCTTTTATGAAATATTTGATTGGTGGTTAGCACTCAATGCTGAGATAGTAAATTAAACTATTTTCATCAAATCATTGTATGCTTGTAATCTTTGGTTTAACATTCTGCAACATCTGTAAGGGATAATTTGCATTTTCAGTAGTGATGCATCGTGGGAGACATTATATGCTTACTCCAACCTGAATTATCCCAAATTCCTTCTATTTTAACCAGTTCACCCCCAAGGGTTTTTACTCTAACGGACCAGAGCAATTTTCACTTGTCAGTGCTCCTCCCTTTTATTCCCTAATAACTTTATTACTACTTATCACAAGAAAATGATCTATACCTCGTTTTTTTCGCCACCAATTAGGCTTTCTGTGGGTAGTACATTTTGCTAAGATTTTTTTTATTCTAAATGCGTTTTAATAAGAAAAAAAAGAAAAAAAAGAAAAAAATCATTATTTCTTAGTTTTTAGCCATTATAGTTTTAAAATTAAACAGTCTCCTGTGGATAAAACAAACACATTTTATTTGCCCAGTTGTCCCAATTATTAAACCATTTAAATTATGCCCCTATCACAATGTATGGTGACAATATATTATTTTGAAATATAGGTGTTATTTTTCAGTTTTTTTTTTGTTCTGGCCATAATTACCAGCCCCAATGTAATACATTAAAATTAATTTTCCCCCATAAAATATAGATTAAAAAAAGCTGAGTCCATAAGGCACCAATTTATTTATTTATTTTAAGCTGAATTTTTTTTACAAGTGGTTTTTGGGGGGTGGAGGGTTGGAAGTGTAATTTTATTAATGATGTGTATGTACTTGTGTATGTATTTTGTATGTGTAATATACTTTTTGGCCACAAGATGGCGCTAGTGAACACTTCGTTATACTTTATTGAAATGTAACAATTTCCTGTTTTTGTGAATGGAAGTAGCCACTATTCATGGTCACGTCCATTCACTCCAGGCACTGCGATTGGGTAGAGGACCTCTTCCCCAATCACTCAGCACGGGATCCCGACGGAAACGGCGGCGGTAGTGGCGCATACACGGTGGTAGCAGCAGCGGGAACGCGCAACATATTAAAACATCATGTTGCTGTTCATAGGGTAAAGCATGACGTTTTAATACATTAGTGTGTCATTAAATGGTTAAGAAGGCAAACTTTTGTTTTGCTTAGCATTTAGTAAGAGGGCTTTTTGTCCTTTGTAGCCCCATACACACTCCAATGAGTTCTGGTTCACAATGAGCTTGCTGGGTAGTCTGCAACATCTGTAATGAGTCAGATCTCCTACATACACTTTCCTGCAGGCACACATATCAAAGTCACAAGGTTTTCTTCTTCTTCTTTTTGTTTTTTCTTTTACCACACATACAGCTTATACATTAATGTAATACATAGTTTAGGTACTTATGTGTGTACTTTTTATGATCAGAATCAGAGAGAATCAGAATCTTTATTTTGCCAAGCACCTCTGGGTTGTGCCTGGAATTGGGCTTGGCACGTACAGGATACAGTTACTGCATAGGATAGGACACATTGGCCCATATGCAATTGATTTTTTCACCTGAGTTATCTCCTAGGAGATAATTTTCATCTTCTCTTTAAACTAAATTTTGAGCATTTTACAATTGAAAAAGTATCCAAAGGTTGGTGAAAAAGTGCTATCGAATTAATTTTTAGTATTTTCTTGATTGTTGGTAGCTTAAAATGCATTTTATTACAAGTTGTGAAAATATCACCTAAGAGAAAACTCAGGTGAAAAAGTGAATTGCATATGGCCCATAGAGTTACGTCAGAAGGAACAACAATTCTCATGCAGATCAAACAAGGTGGAGCAGCTCATAAAAACACATCGATTTAAATTACAACAGCTTGAATGCATCAATGTACAATGTGCATCAGGGCAGGCATGAAATTCTTCGACTTGAAGTAAGGGGGGGGGGGGTTAAGCGTGGAGAGAGTTCAGGAGAATGATAGCTGAGGGAAAGAAACTGTTCTTGTCACTTGAGGTCTTGGTGGCAATGGATCGAAACCTCCGGCCTAAGGGGAGCCGACTGAAGAAGCAGTGTCCTGGGTGGGGGGGATCATTGGCGATCCTGGTGCGCAGTCTGGAGTAGTAGAGGAAGTCCAGAGTGGGGAGTGGTTTCCCAATGATCCTCTCTGCTGCAGTTTGCATCTGTCCCTGGTGGAGGAGCCAGCGTACCAAACCAGGATGGAGGTACAGAGGATAGATTCAATTGTGATGGAGTAGAAGTTTGTCAGAAGTTTAGTTGGCAGCGGAAGAATAGCCTCTGCTTAGGCTTTTCTTTGTATGGAGCAGGGATTTTTGGAGATGGTTGTGCCCAAGAGGCGGACACAGCAAACTCTTTGAAACTTTCTTGTCATCAATACAGATTGGGGATGGGGTGGAGGTGTGCTTCTGCCTCCACCCCACCATGATTGATGCAGCATCAATCACAAAATCCATGAGCAAATAGTTTATGGATACTTTAAGACCAGTACATGACTACATTAATAATTCTAGAATGTATTGTCATCAAAATTACACATGCAGCTTCTCACAGCTATAACAAGCTTGCAATGGTTAAATTATGAGGGCAAAATGGGAGGAACTTGAGAAGGAATCTGCAATAATATTTCATAGGTGGAAATATGATGGTACATTGATACCCTTTTTTTTAAATTCCAGCAAAGGGTTAAAAGTAAAAAAAACAAAACAAAACAATAAACGGTCTTAGAAGATATTGTAATATTGTTATAGTTTACCGATAAAATATTATTAGAAGACAAAAGTTAGGACCCTCCTGATTCTGTGTTTGGGGTGATTTGGATGCAAACATTAAAAATGGTGAGGGCAAATTTGAGCCGAAAGACAGCTCACCCTGGTCTAACTATACTTCTGTCTATTTTCTAATATTTTCTTATACTGACAACTTAATTTTGTATCTGCCCACATAATCTGGGCTCTGTTCGTTGGCAGCTAGCTAGGGATGATTGGAAATGTTGATTTCTGATACCGGTGGATTCCTGCTTTACAAAAAAAGTGTCTTTCTGATTTCTTTGGAAATCTACAGAAATCAAAATCTCCAATTACAGATCACTGATTTCTACATACATTGTTTTTGTCAATTAAGATATATATATATATATATATATATATATATATATATATATATATATATATATATATATATATATATATGTATATATATATATATATATATATATATATATATATATGTATATATATATATATATATATATATATATATATATATATATATATATATATATATATATATATATATATATATATATATATACAGTACATATATATTTCCGATCAGCAACTAAGGTAAATTTCTGCAATCTCTAATTGGCCTAATACTGTCGAGTGTTCTAATTAGCCTAAAATTCCTGTGGTAATCCTATTTCAGTGGCACAATACTGATGATTGGTTCATTGCTTCTAAATCTTGTGATTGGCCTAAAATGTCCAAGTCTCTGTAATGTGGTATTTCCATGGAATACTGATTACTGCATACCAATTTCCATTGCAGAGAGCTGATTTCTGATCAGAAACTCAGAAATAAAAATTCCATGGAAATCAGAAGCTCATCCCTATTGGCAGTGGCTGAATTATGCCATTTTGTTGGTAACTTGGACTTCGACTATCGCCAGTGCCCAAATTAGTCAGTGAACACCGCTATAGCCATAATTCACATTACAGCTATAGCGGTGGCCAATCCCGGCGGCGGTGGCACTGTGGCCAATTTAGCTGTCTCGACCTGAATCTCCCAGGGTCCGTAGTCTTGCAAGTATAAGAAACTTCAAACATCTCCAGTATTTCCCATCATTTGGCTCTCTAGTTACAGTGATCAGGTTGGAACTGGTTTGGGAATCATTTGAGTAAGTGTCCATACTGACCACAAGTGTCCATGGTGCTAACCTGTATTACACCATGGGGCTAGGGCTGAGCTCTCGGATTCCAAATTTCAAGTTTGGCATTAGAATTTGGCAGTTCCGAGTACACACTTAAAAATGCGGCAGTTCCGAGCATCGAATTCGGATTTCCATTGAAGTCATTAGTGCCAAATTCCGCTGTTAATTGTGAAGCCCCCGTACAAGCTATCATCACCAAATGTGGCATATATATTAAGCAGATAAGTAGGAACATGGTAAAAAAAATTGTGAAAAAGACCTTATAGTTTTTGAGCAAATCGATTTCAAAGCTTCATAGGAAAAATGGTTTTTAAATTGTGTAAAATGACACTGCTGCAGTACAGGTTACTGCATTCCGAGTTCTGTATACATATTCATGAAAACAGCATGGGGTCCCCCTCCCAAGCCTCCTTAAACCCTTGTCCCCATGCAGGCTGGGATAGCCAGATTGCGGAGTCCGGGCCACTTGGGGCTTCGCACCCTGAGCTATACCAGCCCGCATGGCCCATGGTATGGGGGGTCTCTGGAGGAGAGGGGCGGCCAAGCCTTCCCCTCTCCCCCCGAGCCCCTATCCAATCCATGGACAAGGGGCTGTTACCCACCTCCGGTGCCCCAGGAGGAGGTGGGGGCCGCCGACATCCTGGGGGGTTCATGATGCCTCCGGGGATCCCAAGAGGCCGCCCCTCCCTAGGAGAAATGAGTATAGGGGTACACAGTACCCTTTACCTATTTCCACAAAGAGTTAAAAAAAAAACACAACAAAAAAAGTATTTTATTGTTCTATATTAACCGGGGATACTTACCTTGCAATAATCCCACGCCAGTATCCTCAGGAATAGTCCCACACCAGTATCCTCAGGAGTGGTCCCACACCAGTATCCTCTAAGACATCCCACCACCCTCCCACACCGATGAACTCCCGCCACTGAATGCTCACAGTCAGCCTCTGCATCTGTATAGCAGAGGCTTGGAACATGAAAAAGTAAAAATGATTTGTACTGTGTTAGCCAAACAAATTATGTAGGTAGGATAAAACAAAGTCTTGTAAAAGTAATACCCTTTAATGGCTAACTGATAAAGTTAAATAATGCAAGCTTTCTGGGATCTAGTCCCCTTCTTCAGGCATATTTCCAGATGTAAGCTGAAGTAAAACACTGATGCAGGTAAATAGTGACCTTTGTGTTTACTATTTACCTGCATCAGTGTTTTACTTCAGCTTACATCTGGAAATATGCCTGAAGAAGAGGACTAGATCCCAGAAAGCTTGCATTATTTAACTTTATCAGTTAGCCATTAAAAGGTATTACTATTACAAGACTTTGTTTTTTTCTACCTATGCCTTTGAAACAAGAAATTTCGGCAAACAGTGATGCAATCAAAATGGACGCTGGGAAATCCTTGATTGCTGGAGGCCACACTAGAGTGGCAAAACCAGCCATTTTTCACAGATGGTGGGACCAGGGGACCAGAGCAGGAGGTGCCCTGGTCCCCTGGACTCACCCATTCATGTGAAATAATGCTCATTCTGACACTGAGGTGGCCTCTGGGGAACGGGGATTCCCCAGCAGCCATTTTGTATGTGGCACTGTTTGCAGAAAATTCTTGTTTCAGAAAACAATTTTTGTGTTTCCAGCTTATGCAATACAGATTGCAGAGGCTGTCTACAGCCATTAAGCCCCGGGAGTTGGGCGGGTGCGTGGGACCTCCTAAGAGGATACTGGTGTGGAACCACTTCTGAGGATAACGGCATGGGATTATCGCAAGGTAAGTATCCATGGTTATTTAGAATAATAATAGAATAATAATAGAATTATACTGGTTGAACTCGATGGACGTATGTCTTTTTTCAACCAAAATAACTATGTAACTATGTAAAGGACTTTTTTGTTGTTGTGTTTTTATTTCTTTTTTAACTCTTTTTTTTTACCATGTTCCTACTCATCTGCATAACATACGTGGCAAATTTGGTGATGATAGCATCTATGGGGGCTTTACAATTAACCGCAGGAGTTGGCACTATTTAATTCAATAGAAATGCACTTGGAACACGAAAATTCAGAACACGAAATTCGGTTTTCACATGCGGTACACCGAATTTTGGCGAAATCGGAATTCAGCTGTTCCGATCAGCCCTACATGGGGCCTCTTTTTTGACTTTTAGTCTTCCTGGAGAGGAAATACACTTATGAGATAAACAATTGTATCTGTAGATGTGATCCTAAACAGAACTGTCCTGGACTTATTTTTTGGTTCAATGTTAAAAAGCCAAGACCTGAAGACTGAAACTAATAGAATGTCTTACTGACATGACCAATGTTTATTTACCCCTACACAGAGAAACTGACCTACTGAAATTTCTATTGCTATCCTTCTATCAGAAGTGTTTGTACAGACACAGGAGTTTTATGATTTCTAAGTAGAGATAGGCCAAACTATTCACCCAGAGAATTTTTCACAGCGTTCACCCCCTCAGGAGAATTCGTGGCTTGCTTGACCCGCCACCAATACATCATCAATGAGCTAATCTTCGACCCCCTACCTCACAGTCAGCAGGCACACGGCAGCCAATCAACTATCCCTTCCACCTGGACCGCCCCCCCCCCCCCACACCTATCAGAAAGCTGGCACAGAAGCCTTTTACAGTCTGTGTTTGGCTTCTGTGCTAGGTAGATGAGGGACAGTGTGATGTGACAGGGAGAGAGTTAGGTGGGCCTGTGTTCTGTGTCCTCAGAACAGACTATTGCTGCTACTACATTGTCCTGAACAGCTAAGCCCTTCTTAGGGCTGATATATTGTTTTTCTTGCTATTGTATTGCTCTTCTGTGGCCAGTGCACAAGTTAGCTGTTGGAAACAGGTCTGCTGGACATAGTAGTGCAACAACCATAACCCAACAATCCTTTACACCACTGCTGGCATCCAGTATCCATCCTTAGTAGAGTTGGGCCGAACCTCCGATTTTAGGTTCGCGAACTTCCGCGGAAGGTTTGATTCGCGTTAAAGTTCGCGAACCGCAATAGACTTCAATGGGGATGCGAACTTTGAAAAAAAAAAAAATTATGCTGGCCACAAAAGTGATGGAAAAGATGTTTCAAGGGGTCTAACACCTGGAGGGGGGCATGGCGGAGTGGGATACATGCCAAAAGTCCCCGGGAAAAATCTGGATTTGATGCAAAGCAGCGTTTTAAGGGCAGAAATCACATTTAATGCTAAATAACAGGCCTAAAGTGCTTTCAAACATCTTGCATGTGTATACATCAATCAGGTAGTGTAATTAAGGTACTGCTTCACACTGACACACCAAACTCACCGTGTAACGCAGCGCAAACAGCTGTTTGTGTAGTGACGGCCGTGCTGGACTGGTGCGCACCATGGCGAGAGTGCAGGTTTTGGTGGCTTTACAGCCCATATGGTCGCCTGGCTGATGTAGCTGAATGACAGAACAGTGACTGTCCAGCTGATCAAATTTGGTCTGACCACAATGAGGCAACGACCTTATTATCGTGTGTGTGCCCCCCGAGACACTCATCTAGGCGCCGGTCATTGCTTCATTGTGATACGCAAGCCCCTTCACCACGGCAAGGTAATGATCACGAAGGGGAATGGGCGCATGTACATGCCTTTTCTTTTGTTGTTGCAGCTGCCCGCAGTGCAGCCAGAAAAATTAGGCAGTCATGTACACGCACCAGAAAAATTATTACAGCGGCCGCTGCTAGCAGCGGCCTAAAAAATTCAGCAATCCGCCTGGAGTCCCGGACCCTGTTGGTGGTGGCGGAGAAGGTAGTCAAGCGGCCTGCAGGCAGACATGCTGTGTGGAGGGACTGGGAACGACTTAGTCTTCTTTGGGCAGGCCAGGCAGCCAGTCACACGGCGTGCAGGCAGAGATGCTGTGTGTGCGGGGACTGACTTAGTCTTGGGGCGGGCAGCAGCCCTCCGGGATCCATGCCTCATTCATTTTGATAAAGGTGAGGTACTTAACACTTTTGTGACTTAGGCGACTTCTCTTCTCTGTGACAATGCCTCCAGCTGCGCTGAAGGTCCTTTCTGACAGGACGCTTGCGGCAGGGCAGGAGAGAAGTTGGATGGCAAATTGGGACAGTTCTGGCCACAGGTCAAGCCTGCGCACCCAGTAGTTCAAGGGTTCCTCATCGCTGTTCACAGCAGTGTCTACATCCACACTTAAGGCCAGGTAGTCGGCTACCTGCCGTTCCAGGCGTTGGTGGAGGGTGGATCCGGAAGGGCTACGGCGAGGCGTTGGACTAAAGAACGTCCGCATGTCCGACATCACCATGAGATCGCTGGAGCATCCTGTCTTTGACTGCGTGGACACGGGAGGAGGATTAGTGGCAGTGGTACCTTGCTGGCGTTGTGCCGTCACATCACCCTTAAAGGCATTGTAAAGCATAGTTGACAGCTGGTTCTGCATGTGCTGCATCCTTTCCACCTTCCGGTGAGTTGGTAACAGGTCCGCCACTTTGTGCCTGTACCGAGGGTCTAGTAGTGTGGCCACCCAGTACAGCTCATTCCCCTTGAGGTTTTTTATACGGGGGTCCCTCAACAGGCAGGACAGCATAAAAGACGACATCTGCACAAAGTCGGATCCAGTACCCTCCATCTCCTCTTGCTCTTCCTCAGTGACGTCAGGTAAGTCAACCTCCTCCCCCCAGCCGCGAACAATACCACGGGAAGGTTGAGCAGCACAAGCTCCTTGCGATGCCTGCTGAGGTTGTTCTCCTGCCGCTGTCCCCTCCTCCTCCTCCTCCTCCTCCCCCAAAGAAACACCTTGCTCATCATCCTCTGAGTCTGACTCGTCTTCTGCACACGACTTCTCTTCTTCCTCCTCCTCCCCCCTCTGTGCTGCCGCAGGTGTTGAGGAAACAGCTGGGTCTGATGAAAATTGGTCCCATGCCTGTTCCTGCCGTAACGGTTCCTGGTCACGCTCATTCACAGCTTCATCCGCCACTCTACGCACAGCACGCTCCAAGAAGTAAGCGTAGGGAATTAAGTCGCTGATGGTGCCCTCACTGCGGCTCACCAGGTTGGTCACCTCCTCAAACGGCCGCATGAGCCTGCATGCATTTTCCATCAGTGTCCAGTTGTCGGGCCAGAACATCCCCATCTTCCCAGACTGTTTCATTCTACTGTAGTTGTAGAGGTAGTGGGTCACGGCTTTCTTCTGTTCTAGCAGGCGGGAGAACATGAGCAGGGTCGAGTTCCAGCGAGTCGGGCTATCGCAAATGAGGCGTCTCACCGGCATGTTGTTTTTGCGCTGAATTTCCGCAAAGCGTGCCATGGCTGTGTAAGATCGCCTCAAATGCCCACAGAACTTCCTGGCCTGCTTCAGGACATTCGCTAAGCCAGGGTACTTTGCCACAAATCTTTGAACCACTAGATTCATGACATGTGCCATGCAGGGTATGTGTGTCAGCTTCCCCATATGCAAAGCGGCAAGCAGATTGCTGCCGTTGTCGCACACCACGTTGCCTATCTCCAGGTGGTGCGGGGTCAGCCACTCATCCACCTGTTTCTTAAGAGCAGCCAGGAGAGCTGCTCCAGTGTGACTCTCCGCTTTGAGACAAGACATGTCTAAGATGGCGTGACAGCGTCGTACCTGGCATGCAGCATAGGCCCTGCGGAGCTGGGGCTGTGTAGCTGGAGAGGAGAACTGCCACTCAGCCAAGGAGGAGGAGGACAGCGAAGAGCATGTAGCAGGAGGAGAGGAGGTGGCAGGAGGCCTGCCTGCAAGCCGTGGAGGTGTCACAATTTGGTCCGCTGCGCCCTGCTTGCCATCGTTCACCACCAGGTTCACCCAATGGGCTGTGTAGGTAATGTAGCGGCCCTGCCCGTGCTTGGCAGACCAGGCATCCGTGGTCAGGTGTACCCTTGACCCAACGCTCTTCGCAAGAGATGACACCACTTGCCTCTCAACTTCACGGTGCAGTTGGGGTATGGCCTTTCTCGAAAAATAAGTGCGGCCTGGCATCTTCCACTGCGGTGTTCCGATGGCCACAAATTTACGGAAGGCCTCAGAGTCCACCAGCCGGTATGGTAACAGCTGCCGAGCTAACAGTTCCGCCACGCCAGCTGTCAGACGCCGGGCAAGGGGGTGACTGGCCGAAATTGGCTTCTTCCGCTCAAACATTTCCTTCACGGACACCTGACTGCTGCTGTGGGCAGAGGAGCAGGAACCGCTCAAGGGCAGAGGCGGAGTGGAGGAGGGTGCCTGTGAAGGTGGAAGGGAGAAAGCGGCAGAAGCAGATAATGCACCTGATGGAGGAGGAAGAGGAGAAGGAGGGTGGCTTTGCTTTTGTGTGCTGCTGCTGCTTTTGCTCAGGTGGCCATCCCATTGCTGTTTGTGCCTTTTCTCCAGGTGCCTTCGTAAGGCACTTGTCCCTACGTGAGTGTTGGCCTTTCCACGGCTCAATTTTTGTTGGCAGAGCGAACAGATGGCTTTGGTCCGATCTGAGGCACACACATTAAAAAATTTCCACACCGCTGAGCCACCCTGGGATGTGGGCACTATGGGGACCTCAGCAGCTGATGCTGAAGGGCAAGTTGGCTGGCTGTACATAGGTGGTGATACATGGTGCCGGACTCTGCCACCAGCTGTTTCTGACGAAGAGCTGCCCCAGCTTCTTTCAGCAACTTCTCTCCTCCTACTACTCTCTGACTCCCCCTCTGAACTGTCCCCCTCTTCATCTCCTCTATTGGGAACATACAGAGGATCCCTATTACCGTCATCATCGTAGTCACCCTGCCCAGCTTTGCTTGCCTCAGACAAATCCAAACTTGCACCATCAGTAGGTCCTTCATCCTCCTGACACGTTACATCCATAGTGTTGCCGCGTAACTCAGACATATTAGCTGGTGAAAATTCATCTGGCTGTAACAACAATGGCTGTGCATCAGTGATTTCAACACTAAATAATTCTTGCGAAGTGTCAAATGCAGCGGAAGTGGTGCTAGTAGTAGCGCTGGTGGCTGAGCAAGATGAGGTGTTCTGTGTCGCTAAATACTCAACCACGTCCTGACAATCTTGGGAGGTGATGGGACGTGCCTTCTTCCGAGCACTGTACTGTGGGCCAGGTCCACACGAAATTACATTTACACGACCTCGCGCAGACCTGCCGGGTGGCCTTCCTCTGGCTCTGGCACTACCTCTTCCTCTACCTGTTTTGTCCATATCGGGTATGCACGGAGTGGTATATCACACTGCGTGCACTCACGTAGGTAGGTGGGTTCACTTAACTGCACAGGTATGCGCACTGATGCGGTGGGTTCACTAAACAGAACAGGTATACAGTGCCGGGTTCACAGAACAGGTATGCAGTGGCAGGTTCACTGAACACAACAGGTATGCAGTGGCGGGTTCACTGAACAGGTATACAGTGGCGGGTCCACTGAACAGAACAGGTATGCAGTGGCGGGTTCACTAAACAGAACAGGTATACAGTGGCGGGTTCACTGAACAGGTATACAGTGGCGGGTCCACTGAACAGAACAGGTATGCAGTGGCGGGTTCACTAAACAGAACAGGTATACAGTGGCGGGTTCACTAAACTGAACAGGTATACAGTGGCGGGTTCACTGAACAGGTATACAGTGGCAGGTTCACTGAACACAACAGGTATGCAGTGGCGGGTTCACTGAACAGGTATACAGTGGCGGGTCCACTGAACAGAACAGGTATGCAGTGGCGGGTTCACTAAACAGAACAGGTATACAGTGGCGGGTTCACTAAACAGAACAGGTATACAGTGGTGGGTTCACTAAACAGAACAGGTATACAGTGGCGGGTTCACAGAACAGGTATGCAGTGGCAGGTTCACTGAACACAACAGGTATGCAGTGGCAGGTTCACTGAACAGGTATACAGTGGCGGGTCCACTGAACAGAACAGGTATGCAGTGGCGGGTTCACTAAACAGAACAGGTATACAGTGGCGGGTTCACTAAACAGAACAGGTATACAGTGGCGGGTTCACAGAACAGGTATGCAGTGGCAGGTTCACTGAACACAACAGGTATGCAGTGGCGGGTTCACTGAACAGGTATACAGTGGCGGGTCCACTGAACAGAACAGGTATGCAGTGGCGGGTTCACTAAACAGAACAGGTATACAGTGGCGGGTTCACTAAACAGAACAGGTATACAGTGGCGGGTTCACAGAACAGGTATGCAGTGGCAGGTTCACTGAACACAACAGGTATGCAGTGGCGGGTTCACTGAACAGGTATACAGTGGCGGGTCCACTGAACAGAACAGGTATGCAGTGGCGGGTTCACTAAACAGAACAGGTATACAGTGGCGGGTTCACTAAACAGAACAGGTATACAGTGGTGGGTTCACTAAACAGAACAGGTATACAGTGCCGGGTTCACAGAACAGGTATGCAGTGGCAGGTTCACTGAACACAACAGGTATGCAGTGGCGGGTTCACTGAACAGGTATACAGTGGCGGGTCCACTGAACAGAACAGGTATGCAGTGGCGGGTTCACTAAACAGAACAGGTATACAGTGGCGGGTTCACTAAACAGAACAGGTATACAGTGGCGGGTTCACAGAACAGGTATGCAGTGGCAGGTTCACTGAACACAACAGGTATGCAGTGGCGGGTTCACTGAACAGGTATACAGTGGCGGGTCCACTGAACAGAACAGGTATGCAGTGGCGGGTTCACTAAACAGAACAGGTATACAGTGGCGGGTTCACTAAACAGAACAGGTATACAGTGGTGGGTTCACTAAACAGAACAGGTATACAGTGGCGGGTTCACAGAACAGGTATGCAGTGGCAGGTTCACTGAACACAACAGGTATGCAGTGGCGGGTTCACTGAACAGGTATACAGTGGCGGGTCCACTGAACAGAACAGGTATGCAGTGGCGGGTTCACTAAACAGAACAGGTATACAGTGGCGGGTTCACTAAACAGAACAGGTATACAGTGGCGGGTTCACAGAACAGGTATGCAGTGGCAGGTTCACTGAACACAACAGGTATGCAGTGGCGGGTTCACTGAACAGGTATACAGTGGCGGGTCCACTGAACAGAACAGGTATGCAGTGGCGGGTTCACTAAACAGAACAGGTATACAGTGGCGGGTTCACTAAACAGAACAGGTATACAGTGGCGGGTTCACTAAACAGAACAGATATACAGTGGTGGGTTCACTAAACAGAACAGGTATACAGTGGCGGGTTCACAGAACAGGTATGCAGTGGCAGGTTCACTGAACACAACAGGTATGCAGTGGCGGGTTCACTGAACAGGTATACAGTGGCGGGTCCACTGAACAGAACAGGTATGCAGTGGCGGGTTCACTAAACAGAACAGGTATACAGTGGCGGGTTCACTAAACAGAACAGGTATACAGTGGCGGGTTCACTAAACAGAACAGGTATACAGTGGCGGGTTCACAGAACAGGCATGCAGTGGCAGGTTCACTGAACAGGTATACAGTGGCGGGTCCACTGAACAGAACAGGTATGCAGTGGCGGGTTCACTAAACAGAACAGGTATACAGTGGCGGGTTCACTAAACAGAACAGGTATGCAGTGGCAGGTTCACTGAACACAACAGGTATGCAGTGACCGTAATGGCCGCCGCTGCCTGCCTTATATAAGGGGGGGTGGGGCTCCAGGGGCTAGTGTAGCCTAATTGGCTACACTGGGCCTGCTGACTGTGATGTAGAGGGTCAAAGTTGACCCTCCATGTGCATTATGGGGCGAACCGAACTTCTGCAAAGGTTCGCCTGCGGGACGCGAACGCGAACCACTGAAGTTCGCATGGAACCGTTCGCAGGCGAACCGTTCGGCCCAACTCTAATCCTTAGTGAAGAATCAGTGTTTTTTGGGGCACTTAATGGTCATTGAACTACCTCAGCCTGACCATAGTGTCTGGAAAACCATGATTGTGCAATTGTGCACACAAGCCCGGCGGCCACTACACACCACTACACAAAAATTGCAACCAAGAGGACTAACATTCATGTCCTGGAGGTGTCAACTAGTAAAAACAAAGAAATCCTCACTTGACGAAATCACTAAAGGTCATTGCAGTTGTTTACGGACTGCAGTGCGTTAAACGTGTTGTGTCATCTGTCAGTGTGAAGCGGGCGTAACCCTTACACTACCTGATGGACGTGTACACACACTGGATGTTTTAAAGCACTTTATTCCACCAATTTAGGAATACCAATTTAGGAATACCCCTCCGGCCATCCAGCTGTTAGGCCCCTTAAAACAACTTTTCCATCGCTTTTGTGACCTGTAGGTTTTAAAATTTGCTTGTCCATTGAAGTCTATGAAGATTCGCCAGATTCACCTGTTTGCAAATTTTTGAGGAAATTCGCGTTCACCGTTCGTGAATGTTAAATTTGATGTTCGGCCCATCTCTATTTCGATTTGAACTAGTTATCGTAGTGATCTATTGCTGAACTACAACTTCCCCTACTGTAGAGGAATAGCTCTGGTTTATTAATCCTTACAGAAAAAAGGATGCAAATTAAATGCAAAAAAAGTTTTCAGTTAAATTCGTACTATACTGTACATACACATGTGTATCTAATCATGCAACATGTCACTTAAAGCGGAATATAACCCAGCATTTCTTCTTTGCTCTAAAAGATTATTTACTGCATATAATATACTAACACAATGTTTTTTTTTTTTTTTAGAAAAACAGCATTTAAAAGGTTACATCACAGGACTGACTTCTTCCCCTGCGGGGGCAGCCCACATCCTAACTGGTGATAAGCTTATCTTCTGTATACATTCTTTACTTGATACAATTAAGTAAACATTCTCTGGCTGTGCAGAAACTTATGATAATGAGTCCTGAAGTGAAACACAGGTCAGAAATCACTGGTGGCTGCATTTACAACAGAATTTCAAAGTAAATAAACTAAACTTTGGGAACTTATAATTTCTAAATGAATAATACTTGTGCACAAAAGCAAATATGATAATTGTATGGGTTATAAAAAGCAGGGAAACACATTTTTGTTGAATATTTTGTCCGAGTTTTAAACCGCTTTAAGGTAATGCTTCATGATTTTGTGTGAGTGTGTATGGGAAGGTCAACATTTTGCAACTGGGTCCCATAAATTGTAGTTACACCCCTGATTAAAGGATAAATGCTGTAGTGTGTGCCCACTCATTTGGAAACATTGTGTACCATCTACTGTTTTTACAGGTAGTGTTAATCTGTGGATGATTTTTTGTTTAGTACTCCTAGAAGATTTAAAGTATTAGATCACGTTTGTTTCAAATAAAAAACTATTCAGAAGCACTCTCAAACTCTTCCTTTATGACAAAGAATGTTTCTTTTTGCAAGCCTAATTTGCTGGTAATATTCTGATATATAATGAAGTTCTCTAGGCTTTCTCTACCACTTTATTTTGAGAAAAATGCAAACAAGAATTGTTCCCCTGAAATTCAAAACACAGTGGGAATACTGTTTGAAACGCTGATAAGTTTTAAATTATTTAATGTATTTCGGAATTTTAAGTATGCATGTCTAATGACTTCCTTTGCAAAAATGGCATTTGTTGTATCCAGTTTAATATTTTTTAAATTGTAAATGAACATGCAGTGGTAATATACTTTTTTATTTTAATACAAGATTAATGGATTTTATAAAAACATCATTCAAAGGGTTTTTCTACATTCTTAAACAATAATGAGTAAGCTTATTAAATAAGTCAATTTAATAAGAAGCAGCATTGGGATAGCATTCTTAACAACAGCAACAGGTTCTAACGTAGCTTGAAGGACAGGACATAAATATATTCAAAGTATGATTTGATTTTCCTAGGACATGAGTAAAAAAAGGTGACAATTTTTTTTAATGTTTCATTTCTTTTAAATTCTGTTTTAGAATTAATCATATGTTCATGTTTTTAAAATAAATTATTAGTAGCACGGTACATCAGCACACCAGTCGTAGTTAAGATGCAACGCATATTTTATTGTTCACTATTCCACATCTGGTACAGACAATTGTTTGTCTGAAGGCATGTGGCCCTGTGTGGGCCCCGAAACAATTGTCGGAACCAGATGTGGAATAGTGCACAATAAAATGTGCATTGCATCTTAACTACGACTGGTGTGCTGATGTACCGTGCTACTTGTGATTGAAAAGTGGCATTGCCTTGTCACAGCATCAAGCACCCAGAGCTCAATGGTGTGTCTGCTTATATTTATACACTAAAATAAATTATTGGAATAACTTTTTGGCTTTAAATACAACATAAATAAGATTTATACATCAGATTGATTAAACACATACAACAATACACAATAGAATACATAATCAAAATAGCTACATCATTTATACAGACATCAAAAATATGTGCAGTTAAAATTGATTTTATCTTGTGCCAATTTTAATTACTAGTGCAACAAACAAATATAATAGCAAAGCAAATTAATTATATGCTCAAAATAGTACAGGAGCTATGGGTCAAGTTGTCTAAATACACAAAGATGCTGGTGTCAGAGCAATTAAAATAGTGGTAAAATTAAACAATTCTGATATAATTTTTTTCCTCTTAGGAATAAGGACTAAACATTCATGTAAGCCCCCCAGTATTTAGTCATTGAATTTATATAAAGTGCTACTGACACTTTTAGATCAACTAAGGTACAAATAGATGCCCTGTGTACCATTTCAGTCATTAACAGACTTAGAGAGTCATTGAGTCATCAGTTTTAAAGTGTACTCTAGGCGACATATGACATGATGAGATAAACGTGTATGTACAGTGAAAAACATATTAATGACTGTTTATCAATTTTTATTTTACTGCTTGATTTTCAGGCATGCAAGTGACAGCTTCTGTCTTGTCGGTATCTTGTCGGCAGGGGCGTCTCTAGCCATTTTGTCACTCCAGGCGAGAATGCCGGTGGCGCCCCCCTCCCCGTGTGGTGCCCCCCTGCTGCAAATAATCGTAACGCAGCAAAGATTCACCATAAGATAAAAGTAATGCGGCAGACTTTCCCCAGAAAATAACCATAACGCAGCAATGATTCACTATAAAATAATTATAATGCAGCAATGATTCACCATACAATAATCGTAATGTGGCCAGCATTCCCCAGAAAATAATCGTAATGTGGCCAGCGTTCTCCAGGAATTAATAGTAATGTGGCCAGCGTTCCCCAGGAAATAATCGTAATGTGGCCAACGTTCCCCAGAAAATGATCGTAATGTGGCCAACGTTCCCCAGGAAATGATTGCAATGTGGCCAGCGCTCCCCAGGAAATAATCGTAATGTGGCCAGCGTTCCCCAGGAAATAATCGTAATGTGGCCAACGTTCCCCAGGAAATAATCGTAATGTGACCAGCGTTCCCCAGAAAATGATCGTAATGTGGCCAACGTTCCCCAGGAAATGATCGTAATGTGGTCAACGTTCCCCAGAAAATGATCGTAATGTGACCAGCGTTCACCAGAAAATAATTGTAATGTGGCCAGCGTTCACTAGAAAATGATCGTAATGTGGCCAGCTATCACCAGAAAATAATCGTAATGTGGCCAGCGTTCACCAGAAAATAATTGTAATGTGGCCAGCGTTCACCAGAAAATAATCGTAATGCGGCCAGCGTTCAACAGGAAATAATCGTAATGTGGCCAGCGTTCCCCAGGAAATAATCGTAATGTGGCCAACGTTCCCCAGGAAATAATCGTAATGTGACCAGCGTTCCCCAGAAAATGATCGTAATGTGGCCAACGTTCCCCAGGAAATGATCGTAATGTGGTCAACGTTCCCCAGAAAATGATCGTAATGTGACCAGCGTTCACCAGAAAATAATTGTAATGTGGCCAGCGTTCACTAGAAAATGATCGTAATGTGGCCAGCTATCAACAGAAAATAATCGTAATGTGGCCAGCGTTCACCAGAAAATAATTGTAATGTGGCCAGCGTTCACCAGAAAATAATCGTAATGCGGCCAGCGTTCACCAGGAAATAATCGTAATGTGGCCAGCGTTCCCCAGGAAATAATCGTAATGTGGCCAACGTTCCCCAGGAAATAATCGTAATGTGACCAGCGTTCCCCAGAAAATGATCGTAATGTGGCCAACGTTCCCCAGGAAATGATCGTAATGTGGTCAACGTTCCCCAGAAAATTATCGTAATGTGACCAGCGTTCACCAGAAAATAACTGTAATGTGGCCAGCGTTCACTAGAAAATGATCGTAATGTGGCCAGCTATCACCAGAAAATAATCGTAATGTGGCCAGCGTTCACCAGAAAATAATTGTAATGTGGCCAGCGTTCACCAGAAAATAATCGTAATGCGGCCAGCGTTCACCAGGAAATAATCGTAATGCGGCCAGCGTTCACCAGGAAATAATCGTAATGCGGTCAGCGTTCACCAGGAGATAATCGTAATGCGGCCAGCGTTCACCAGGAGATAATCGTAATGCGGCCAGCGTTCACCAGGAGATAATCGTAATGCGGCCAGCGTTCACCAGGAGATAATCGTAGGAGATAAGGAGACAATCACCAGTAAATTATGCTAATGTGGGCAGCATTTACTCACCTGCAGAAGTCTCCTGTAGCCAGCCGGCGGTGGCACTGGTCCCTGGTGCGTCACACGGTGCCTTGAAGTCTCCTGTAGCCAGCCGGCGGTGGCACTGGTCCCTGGTGCGTCACACGGTGCCTTCAAGCACGTGTGACAGGCGGAGGGCGGAGGTAGGGGCGGCGCCGCACGTATAGACGAACTAGCGTGCGGCCGCTCGCTCTGCACAGAGAGGTAGTGGGGGCGGACCAGTAGGTGGCACCAGGCACAGGCTGAGCTACCTGTCACAGCCGGCTGCTCGCTCTGAAGGGAGAGGAAGGGGGCGGACCAGTAGGCGGCACCAGGCACAGGCTGAGCTGCCTGTCACAGCCGGCGCCGACCTGATAGTGAAAAAAAAAAAATAAACACACACACAGCGCGGCGAAAGAGCGCCCACTTCCACCCACGGCGCTCTAGGCCAAAATTTAGAGTTGCCTAATGACAGAGACGGCTCTGCTTGTCGGGAATAGAGTAAACCCCCCTGATAAGCAAATTACAGCCATACAACTTTTCCTGGCAGCATACAACTTCTGAGGGCAGGGAAGAGCTAGGAAAAGGTCAAAAGTTCATATATTTTACCTCTGGAACACCTAGTAGACTGGCACTGAGCAGAGACAATAAAACATTTACTCTACTTCGTACATGATAACTAAAAAGTCATTTTTAGGAGTAGGGGGCATGAATACAATTGTTTATCACATAAGTGGATTTTCCCCTCGGGTTCACTTTAATTGAGCAACTGTGGTTTCCTAGGATGCATTAATCCCACATATGCCAGGCACACATCCAGAACCACTAGTAGCCCATATGTTACAAAATTTTACGGAGCTGTAAAATTTGCTATCTTAAAACTGAATTTTCACAAATACCTTCTGTGTTAAGAAAGCAAAATTGCATTCATTGTTGCTTTTTGGGTCTCATTTAGCCCTTATACTTTACTAGTTCTCTGGATCACCATGAGCTATCTGTGTATTTCATTAAAGAGTCATTGACTGACACAGTCAACAAAGGTAGTATACTGCAGATCTATTTCTATGGGTTGGTATTGTTCTGGTGATGGAGCCCCATGCTTGTAGCCTTATGCTTTTCTAAGCAATACTAGCCTGTAGGAAGGAAATGGGATTAATAAAGGTGGATGATTTTTTTCTCTCCTATACTTGAATCATGCCCAGAGTGTGCATGGTTATATTAGACAGAGAAGAAGCAATAATTAATGACATAAATTGTAGAACTAGTATTGTCTGTGTCACTGTAGTAGCTTTGTAATAAGAGAGATATGGATGCTGCCATGTGTTTCCCTTTAATCAGTGCCAGGTTCCTGAAATAAGCTAGTTAGTGGGATTACGCACTAGCCATGATCTGTATATTGCTTCTGGGTCTATGTCCCAGAGTTTTTCAAGGCAGGGAGGTAAGGGATCAGCAGGACAATCAGGCCATTGACATTGTTTAGAAGTAAAGAAATATTGCAGCTTTCACATCCCTCTTAGTAGAGGGTAACTTCAACAGACACTGTGACAAATGGATATGTTTAAGATTCCCCATTCCCACAGCAGGTAAACTATCAAATAAAGACAGCAGCCAATAAAATAGGGCATGCACTCTCTTCAAGAAGGTGGCAGTGATGTATTCCTCTCATTCCTTGCACTACAAGCTTCCACTAAGAACCTAAAGTATGCCCAATCCGGCAGACATTCCTGGTGGCTATGGGTTACTACAGTTATAACTTAAAGTATACCTGTAGAAAAAAAGTGCCCCAAATAGGTATTAGGAAGAAGGAAGCCTCTCAATAATCGTGAGGAGTCCTCTGTCTTCCTTCAACTCACCTTTACATCGAGGGCACCTCGCAAAGCTCCTCAACAAGGGCTTGTTGACAGAGCATGGCTACACTTTGCAGGCTTGTTTTTCTGCCAAGCATGAGCGACGCTGTTACGATACCTCTGCACTGGTGACGTAAATCATCACATGCAGTGCATAGGAATTGCAAGAAATGCAGGTTTGTCATTAATGTGGAAATACACAGAGACTCAGACCAAGAATAAGGAAAAAATAACATAAAGTTTTTTTGCAATAATAAACATAAATTGAGCAAATAGCATCAAAACGTACATTTGATTCATGCACGGAAACCAGGCAATCAAATAAGAAAATATGCAACTGCAAAAGGAAACCATACACAGGACTAGTGGTAGTAGTCAGGGATACAGTATACTGTATATACACTAAGTGCTCCTTGCGTATAGTGAATATGCAAGGCAGCCTTAAGTATATATCACGAGTGTGCACACTAAACCCTGGTTAATATAAATACACACAAACTATATACAATATATACATACACAAGGCAACTAAACCAAATATCAATAGGCAATGGGTAGTCATACAAGCAGGGTCAAACCAGAGAATCATACAGTGATATAATCGCTAGGCAAAAGATTAGTCAGGGAATAGCAAAAGGTCATACAGGGCAGGTAACAAGAGCAAGGCAGGGAAGGCTAGAACACAGGGATCAGGACCAGGAAACAGGCTTGATGAACTAGCAGTGAACTGGTCTGCTGAAGCTGATTATATGGTGTGCTGGGAGGTCAGATGACAATGTCCATGTGATCCCAGACCTGCCCTCATTAGCAGTCTGCAACAGAAATGTTCCTGAAGGAGAGACCTCTGCTGGTGGGCAGAGAGCAGTTCTGGCTGCATAATCCCTAAAGAGACTGGGGACATCTGCTGGTGAGACATAGGAAGTTCATCCAAAGAGTTCATGATGTTACCAGCAGATGCAGATCGTGACAGACACTGTGCTATTGTGCATGTGTAGACCAACAGCTGGAGGACATAGGAAGCCTCTGGAGCATCCACGGGCTTCCCTCTACCAAGGTAAGTATCTGACTTTTCCCTCCCCTAAAGTCAAAGGTTTGCTTTAATGGATATTGCTACTGTATGCCTCATGGAGGTCATTGTGAATTATTCTATACCATTAAAATGTCATACTTATTAAAGTGATTATATTGAACAGTGATAAAAAGATCAATGTAATATGTTTGTCTGCATCTCTAACAAATACGGTAGTTAACAAAATGTTGTTGTTGAAGATTTCCTGACCTTCTCTTTTAACTCTCTTGAAAATGATCTGTTATTGGAATACATTAAAATGTTGTTCATTCATGAGCTGTTTGCATGCTGTCATGTTGTTTTATTTGCATATGTAAATCTTTAAATAGAAAATGAAACTACAAACATGTCCTATCTCTATATCTTGTTTGTCTTCCTGTGAAAAAATGTTAATGGATTTGATTTCTTTCCTCTCAATAATGCATCTGAGATTTTTTATTTTTATTTTATTATGATGTCTTTTTGTAGTTTAGTAAATTATGACTGGCTAATGAGTTGCTGTATTTTTCTTATTGCTGTATAAGCACCAGTTGTCTGCTGTCCATGCTACTTAAAGAGAAACTCCAACCTAGAATTGAACTTTATCCCAATCAGTAGCTGATACCCCCTTTTACATGAGAAATATGATGCTTTTCACAAACAGACCATCAGGGGGTGCTGTATGACTGATTTTGTGCTGAAACCCCTCCCACAAGAAGCTCTGAGTACCGCGGTACTCTAGGCAAACTGCCACAATGTAACAATGTTCACAGACAGGAATTAGCTGTTTACAGCTGTCTCTAACAGCCAAAACAGCTAGGAGCAGCTACATAACCTGCCCACAGTAAAAATGTCACCATGTAATAAATGTCAGAATGTAAATCGGGGAGAGGAAAGATTTTACAATAAGCAAACACTGACTAAATCATTTATACATAATTATGGAAAAAAATGAAGCACTTTTTTTACTACATTATTTTCACTGGAGTACTTCTTTAAGAGTGGACTATTTCAACGTAGGAATTAGGGTCCTTTTACATATATCAGTTATATTGAACTGTCAACTGATATGCAACCCAGGTGAAGGAAATGCCCATGTGTCCCTGTGGCTCTGTTCATATTATATGTGCTTTAATTAATAATCATAATAATAATAATTGAAAACTTTTCACACTGCACTGCTATGGAACAGTGTACATAACAATTTTTAAGTGTATAATGTGAAAGAGGCCTTACACTTATTCAGCAACGGAATGCAAATCATCTGCAAAGAGACTTTGTAAAGTGAAAGTAAAGTTTTCTTCATCTCCAGGTCACTCCTACATTCTTTTGACAAACTAATATCAGTCAAATGTCACATGGACAACAACAAAAATAACTCATGCGCCTATGCAAATCAATAATGCAAAAAGGAGTTCCTTTTTATTAAAAATGTCTAAAACTCATAAAAATGGTTTGTGCTCATAACGGCAATTCTCCCTCATAGTGTCATCATTCGTACTAACGCAGGATATCAAAACTGAACACCTACTCCTATGAGAGTGCTTTCTAGTTGCACCTAAAATATTCCTAGAATCCTTATTATACAGAATCCTCTTCGTAGCTACAATCAATAATCACCAAAACAAAATAGTTTTTTAGTTTTTTTGCAGCAAAAAATGACATCCAACTGCAAAAATTGCACATTTGTTTAAAAATAAAATAAAAGTTAAAAATTACTGGCCAGTATAGTCCATTCATAAATTGATTTCTATAATTTCATGCCGTGATTAAACAGTCATATAAATCTCATCCGACCGTTTCAATCAGAATAACTCCGTGGCCAGATAGCCATAAACAGTTCATTAATGGCTCTCAATACAAAGCAGCACGTTTTGTCGTTAGACCGACAAACTCACGTATCCTGGAAAGTGATGTGGATGATTCCACTCTCGGGGCCTTCAAGCTTTGATAATCCGCAAGCAGCTCGAGTCCCGGCCGGTGACCCTTAGATGATTATTGCCACTTGTTTCCAGAGAGTGAAGTAATAGCGTAACCGGCACTTCCTAGTTAGAACAGAAGGAAGTCCGGAGCCATTAAGGAACTGTTTATGGCTATCTGGCCACAGAGTTATTCTGATTGAAACCGTGGGATGAGATTTATATGACTGTTTAATCACGGCATGAAATTATAGAAATCAATTTATGAATGGACTATACTGGCCAGTAATTTTATTATTTTTAAACAAATGTGCAATTTTTGCAGTTGGATGTCATTTTTTGCTGCAAAAAAAAAACAAAACTATTTTGTTTTGGTGATTATTGATTGTAGCTACGAAGAGGATTCTGTATAATAAGGATTCTAGGAATATTTTAGGTGCGACTAGAAAGCACTCTCATAGGAGTAGGTGTTCAGTTTTGATATCCTGCGTTAGTACTAATGGTGACACTATGAGGGAGAATTGCCGTTATGAGCACAAACCATTTTTATGAGTTTTAGACATTTTTAATAAAAAGGAACTCCTTTTTGCATTATTGATTTGCATAGGCGCATGAGTTATTTTTGTTGTTGTTCTAAGAGTGTAAGGTGGTGGTATTCCTTATTAACTTTATGCTGCCAACCGATACTGCATAAATAAGCGCCACAACAATATCTTTGTTTTTTTCCAACAAATGTCACATGGAGCCTGATGCACTAAACTTTGGAGTGAATTGATAGCAAATAGCGTAACTTAGGTTATGCACAAAATGTATATGATGCAGATATACATTGCAAGTAGCAGGTGCAGGTTCCAGAAGAAACACACATTATTCTTACAACATGTACTCTGTGTACCTTAGACTTCATAATCTTTACATGATTAGGATTTGTGTATCTAGCCCACAGACCACAATTTATTAACGTAAGGTATTGCACATCACAATCCCTTGCTTTAGTGCTGTTGTGATGACCTAAGCACTACGCAAGCAGAAATGTGAAGCCAAAAACTCAATCTAACCTACTTTTGGATTCATGGCTACCTGCTCCTGCAGCTGTGCATGGTTCCACTGAAATAAATACAGAAATAGAGCGCTTCCATTGATGTTTCCCTGTACAACACTAGCCATTGGGATGACCTTACAGAAGCCCGCCTAATGATTTGTCAAGTCAATGTTAGAAGTATGGGTAGTGTGATTACCAGCAATGTAATTTTTGACAACACTGTGCACATGTGCGTCCAGAGAATGCACAATATCTGAAAAGTGGGATACAAAAATAACTTGTAAAGTATAAGAGTGGTATCTGTGACATGCAGAAGTTCATGTACAATATGTACATTTACAACATACTATCAATTTAGATTAAAATAAAGGAACCATGTAGTTATTTTTCTTGGATTCTGACTATTTTGGACTCTATGAAGCTTATAACAACATACATGAGGTGACAATTCCATTATTGATCAGGTCACCTTCTTTGCAGAATTACGATTTATTTATGGTATTATTGGGATGGCAGTGTAGTCATCCAATTTTATTCCTTGAGGAACCTCTGAGGAATCAGCATGTACCCTGAAACAAGCATCAGACACATTGGCAACATGCTAGCTATATGTTTTGTCTTAATCTGAACTGATGAGATACATATTCTCCAACATGCCTTCAGTGTGACAGTCAGGAAAGCTCACTGTCAAGTTATCCAGGTTCTGTGTTCTCCTCCAGCCTGGTCCCCTGCCCTCCTGGGTCCCTGCCATGTTGTCCATCCATTATACAGGCACTTTAAATAGCAGACCACATGCTCACAGCCACCCTCACATCCAAATATGAAATGCCAAACTGTCCAAGGTGGTTCAGATACAATAATTTCAGTTTATAGACACAGATCCATTCCACAACTATGCAAAGTATTGTGAAGCCATCACTATTTTTTGTAGAAAAAAAAAGAGTCACCATCCCACACCAACACGTAGTTGGTAATGCATGCATGTCACTGTATCAAATACTCTGAAATGGTAAATGTGACCACTAAAGTTTGGATCAGCAAGCATATCAAGGTAACTCTATTTCTTTTTCAGAACATTACGTCACACTGCTTAGTGCTGGGTAAGGTGCATCGAAGACCTCTTGATTTTGTCTTGTTGCTATGAGTGCAGATAGGAAGGAACACACAGGGAGTAAAATACTAGCATCTCATGATTATATTTCCCATTTATGCATCCCAGAATTGTATTTGCTTTAGCTGATGTGGTTTGGCATTGACTGTAGTTGTTTAACTTGTTGTCAAGCAGTATTCCCAAGTCCTTTAAGTCTGATGTTCCTAGCTGTATGCTGCTTAGTGTTTATAATTCTGCATCATTTTGCAAATAGGGCAATATGTCAATATAGCAACATTATTCAGTATGTCATCTACTAGATCATACTATATAAATTGAACAGGATTGGACTTACTTCTGATCCTTGCAGGACCCCACTGTTAATAGTTTCTCATTTTGAATACGACCAGTTTACCACCACTCTTTGCCTTATGTGTCTTAACCAGTTTTCTTTTCACATACACACATTTTCTTCTAGTCCCTGTATTCTCAGGCTATTATGGGGAAGTGTCTAAAGCCTTTGCAAAGTCCAAGCCCACTACATCTATGGCTTTCCCAAGATCTCAATTTGCATTCATCACTTCATAAAAGCAGAGCATGTTGGTGAAACAAGACCTGTCTTTAGTAAACTCATGTTGATGAGCTAAAATTAGACTATTCTGTGCTATAATTTCCTGTAAAGCATCCCTTAGAACACCTTCAAACAGTTTACACACAACTGATATTAAGCTTACCAGAGAATCTTTTTCTTTTTTTATCTATTTAAACTCAGCTCATTAAAATGAAGCCGACAGTAATTAGAGGTGAGCTTCATCTACCAGAGAATGTTGTGTTCTATCTCTTTACAATATGTTCATGTAGGCAGTTTTCACTGTTTTCATTGTTCATGAATAGTTGCATGAATACTAAGATCTTTGCATAGTAAGTAACAGTTCTTCAAGTAACATTGTAAAATTAATCTATTATGTTAATGCATGGAATCCTATTTGTTTTACATCTCTGCATAGCCCCTTTAGTGCATGCAGTCAAAAACGGCGCCAGGGAAAAAATGGCGCATGCTTCTGAACGATAAGGTTGATAAAACGCTATTTAGCGTTTTAATATTATTGTCTTCAAAATGCAATTTTTCGTTTTACACTTTTCTAAAAAACTTTTTTTGCCTAAAGTTGGTGGCAGAAGATACGGCGAGTCTCCCCAGGCTCTGGCAAACGTTAGAGCTGCAGGTCTACGCTTTCTTCTCTGCAATGCCGATCACACTACTTACTGATTCAGTGTGATTGGCACTGCAGAGAGAAGAGACAGGGAAGACCTGGAGCTCTAATGTCTGCTGAAGACTGGAGCCTGGTGAGGTGAGTGTTCCGCTGTATCTTCCGCTGCACTGACTCTTAAAAGGAGGGGGCTCCCAAAATGAGGGACAGAGGGCAGGAGTTGGCCCCCAGTCCCTGCGCACACCTGCTGTACTTTTCCCCGGGCAGCTATTGCCTCCTCTCACCACACCACAGGCAGCCAGCCAGCCGGGGAATCCACGCTCCCACCCCCACCATAGGCAGCCAGGCGGGGAACCCACGCTCCCACCCCACCACAGGCAGCCAGCCAGCCAACAAGCAATTAAAACGTTAACACATGAAAACGGTAAATTACGTTTTGTATGCATTTGAATGGAGCGCCAGAAAGTAGCTGGGGAGCTATGCGCCATATTTTCCTGCTCCCCCTTTAGTAGCATTCCATAATACAAATGTGTTTCTGAAGATGGAATATTGCAACATTCAACCTTGCACTTCTGTTTTGATTTAAAGTAAATGTTCTAGACTTTAGATTTGATAACATTGGCTTCAGTGTTTATTATTAAATAACTCCTTTATCTATTAGTAGACTTTGAACACTATTTTTCAAGCAGGAATTTTGAAAAACTTAAGCCTGCAGTTAATTTTTGTCCTCCACAGCTTACAAGGACAGTACAGTACATCTGTATTTTGCTAATTATTCACTTCATTGCAAGAGCAGCTCAGCACCCTCTGGCAATGACTGACTTAAATTTGTTATACTATTAAGAAGAAATCCGCTGCAAGTGTTGAGCTTTTTTTTCCTGTGTAATTTCTTACAAGCAATTTCTTCTGACCTTATGTCAAAACTTGTAATAGCTTTGTAAATTATCTAAATATGGTAATGATCTTTAATAGTAGTTAATTGATATAAATTAAGCACCTGAGGCAGAACAATGAAATGTCTTCATAGCCTGTTACATGAATACTTTAGTAGTGACCAGTGCAACATTGAAGTAAATCCACTGGTGGTCAGTGACAAGATATATTTACTCATACGCTGACAGTCCAAGCTCACATCTTATTGAGACTGACATTCTAGACAGTGTTTTGGCCTTTGCCAACATACAGCAGAGTGTAGAAACACCACCTAATAAATACAAGAGAGCCCAGCTGTAAGAAAGTCTTCTCAGTATTGATTAGTTTGTGTACCAAGAAACAGACGTAGAAGAAAAATCCCAAACCTTTGTAAGTGTTTGTATCTGGTATAAATACAAATCTAAAATGTATAAAGACATATACAACTTTACAATGTTATATAATAATGCCACTAATGCCTTTTTATATTTAATTCTTATGAATAAAGAATTGAGTTATCAATACCACCAAGTCAAAACAGCATCAGGCAAAGAGGGTAACATAGTTTCCTCTGTTTCCATCATTTTTCTTTTTGAAAATGACAGCTGTTACACACATATAAACAATAATAATAATTAAACGGGCACTACAGCGAAAAACTGTACATTTAAAATATGTGCAAACTTATAGAAATAAGAAGTACATTTTTTCCTGAGTAAAATGAGCCATAAATTACTTTTATCCTATGTTGCTGTCACTTACAGTAGGCAGTAGAAATCTGACAGAAGTGACAGGTTTTGGACTAGTCCATCTCTTCATAGGGGATTCTCAGCAAGGCTTTTATTCTTTATAAAAATATTCCCTAAAAAGGATTTAACCCTCTGGGGGATAATCCCGAGCTGAGCTCGGGGTAATCCGCCACAGAGGATTTCTCAGGCCCTAGTGGGCCGATTTGCATAATTTTTTTTGTTGAACGCAGCTAGCACTTTGCTAGCTGCGTGTATATACCGATCGCCGCCGCTCCGCGCTGATTCGCTGCTACCTGCCGTGCCGCGCCGCTCCCCCCCCCCCAAGACCCCGTGCGCAGCCTGGCCAATCAGTGCCAGGCAGCGCTGAGGGGTGGATCGGGACTCCCTCTGACGTCACGACGTCGTTGACGTCGATGACATCATCCCGATCGTCGGGGGAAGCCAAACAGGAAATCCCGTTCTGAACGGGATTTCCTGTTTGCTTTGATTGCCGGAGGCGATCGGAGGGGGTGGGGGGATGCCGCTGCACAGCGGCTATCATGTAGCGAGCCCTGGGCTCGCTACATGATTTAAAAAATAAAAAAATGTAAAAAATAGTGCTGCGCCACCTCCTGGGTGATATAATTGTATCCCCCAGGAGGTTAAACAATGATGCTGGCCTGCTTCCCTGCTCCCTACACAGTTTTTGGCAGTTGGACAGAGCAACTGCCATTCACTAAGTGCTTATAATAAATATATCCCTGAGAATCCCCTATAAAGAGATGGACTAGTCCAAAACCTGTCACTTCTGTCAGATTTCTACTACCTACTGTAAGTGACAGCAACATAGGAGAAAAGTAATTTGTGGCTCATTTTACTCTGGGAAAAATGTACTTTTTACTTGTATATGTTTGCACATATTTTAAATTTTACAGTTGTTTTACTGTAGTGCCCCTTTAATTGTATTCTAGAATATGAGACTATTCATATTAGGTCAGTAGTATTGACAAAATGAAGTGCTGCCCTATCTCTTCCAAACTGATTTGTCTATTTAACCCTTCTCAACATAATTGTTCTGTCCTGTACGCTTGATTAGTTTTAGCTAAACAAATATGTGTTCACATTCTTGTGCACTTCCACACATGGTACTAAAGCCCAGAAACCACCAAGAAAATTAGGATAATTCACATGCATTTAGAGTGTTTTTTTTTTCTTTAACCTGCATGGGAGCTAGTGATGTCATAACAATACATAGACCAGGCATTCCCAGTACATTTTAATGTGCTGTACACAGTCTTTCATCAAAAACAACAGTCACACACACACACACAAAATGTGGTTATTATTTCTTTATTTTTACAATGGAGGCACTAGCAAGTCCTGGGAAGTTTACAGGTAAACAGAAAGCAGTCACAAAACATAGATAGCTGTTCACTAGAATCTATTCAATTATTTAGATGCTCTTATTGTTTCTAAAAAATGGGAAATGAGAGTGGGGCTTCTTACTAGCTAAAATCACTATCAAAATGTCTTGTAAGCTCACTAAATGGTTTTTGGCCAAGGCAGCCAGTAAGGGCAGGCTCTTGTGAGAATCTAGCATCTGTACAGTGATCCCCAATAACCTCTATACCCTTCAATAGCAACAGAATGCATTGCTAGCCTCCAGGCAGGCTGTGCAGAACTTGACCCTGAACTGTCACCCGTTGGATCAAGCCCAGATCCCAGCTGTCGATGGTCCTCATCCATATGTTAAGTATTAAGGCTTGAGAAAGTCAAGAATCTCTTTAATAGAGCATTATAAGTAGCATTATCTAATTGTGATCTCTATGACTTCAGATAATAGTCAGATAATTTTCGCAACCCAATTTTCAGAAAAGACTTTAGAAGCAACCAAGAGTTTTCCACTTATTTTAATATGTCCATCTCATGGGACACCATTAAACATTTAATTAGCTACTTAGATAACATTAATATATTAAGCATTCATAGTACAAGAAGATCGCAGAAAAAAAAGGTTACCACCCAATGAGTTAGACTGGTTACATCTAAATGTTCAAAATAAACCACTTAAGGACCAGGTCATGTTTGCAGAATCTGTGCTGCGTGGGCTCTCAAGCCCAAAGCACAGATCAGGAGGCATGCAGGGCGATCAGATTTCCCCCCTTTTTTCCCCACTAGGTGGATGACCTGCTGGGGGGGTCTGATCGCCGCCGCTCTGTTGTGCCTTGCGGGGGGGCTCCTCAAAGCCCCCCTCCACAGCAATTTTCTGCCTCCCTGTGTTTCCCTACCTCCCCTTCGCTCCATGGGCGGCACAGGACGGCGATCCGTCCTGCGCCGCCTCTGATAGGCTTCAGCCTATCAGATGCCAGCAATCCCTGGCCAATCAGAGGCCGGGGGTCGCCAATCTCCTTTACGGCTGATCACCTTTTCTTCCCCACCTGTTTACATTTAGCCTGCGAGCCGCGATCGGAGGCTCGCAAGCTGTTTAGGGAGACACCCTCCCTAAACCCTCCCATGGAAACACCACTGCGACCAACGACGTTGGTCGTTAAGTGGTTAAGCTGGCCATACACTATTTAATCATCACATCAATACTACAATCAATATAATGATCTATTACTTTACAACAGACTAAAGACCAACATTGTAGATCATTGTTTCACAAATGTTTAAACACACTTCAATTGACAATTAATAATCTTCCATGAAGTTTTTTTTAATTAAAAATTATAAAAAAAAGCATGTTAGCACTTCATTGCCGACATAGTTTAAATGTTCAAGATTAATAGTCAATAACACATGTCCAAAAATGTATATCCTTAATCAGCTAAAACTGATGTAAACTGCACACTAGGGAAAGAACAGGCAATGGGTTCTTACCCACTCACAATGTTTTCTGATAAATTTATTACCTGCAAAACGAAATTGTCTTTGGAAATAATTGGTATAGGGACACTTGTTTTAGTGTTGTTGAACTTAAATTATTCAGTTCAGTTCATCTCTGTGTGTGTAGTAAAATTGTGCTTTACATAGGTGCATTGTTGTTCACTTTTTATTTAGTGATTTCTCTTTATTTTTTTTACTATGCTTCCTACTTGATGTTCACCATATACATTCAATCACTTGGAAATAACATTCAAAAACATGCTATACTGATTAGACCCAACTATATTTATCATTCAATTTTGGTCTGAGAGATCCTACTCCAAAAGTGAACACTTTGTGGAATGGATGAATGACAACTGGCTTAATTAAATTACTAACAAAACTTAGATTCTTGGTCAGTGCTTAGCAGCAAAGCTGGTTCAATTTCAAGCAACACCTCTGTCTGAGAGTTGGGAGGTTGGTTGTACTGACTGATTGGAATTACACTTTAGGAATAAAAATGCAGCGTTTGTGAAATATTCCTTTTTATTCTAAGGAACATTGCAACAATTATGCTGGGAATACACGGTCCGTTTCTGCAGCTCGATTCTCCTCTCAATCGTTTTTGCCGCTCACTTCTGCAGTCGATTCTCTTATCTTCCGCTTGTTTTTCTTATCTTTTTCCATTAACTTCTATCAGAAATCGAGCAGTGAAAGGATCAAAAGGGAGATCGGACATGTCGGAAATTATCTATCGAACCACCTAATCACCTCAAAAACGAAACGTATATTCCCAGCATTAAGCACCTCATACCTCCAGAGGACCTTCAAGCTCCAGCTCACACCTACATAAGGTCTTCTTACAAGGGAAATGTAATCCTTTTTTCAACAACCAAGTACTATGCTCATGCTGCACCTTATCAGTAATAGCTACTTATCTTACCATCTATAGATATATAGCACTATGCACTTCTGATTCCAATCATAACATCTGATACATAAGCACCTAGCATGTATTACTATTTAATATATATTATTTATTGTCTATTTAATTGTGGCCCACGATTACGATTCTTGTTGGCACCATGCTTTAGAGGCCTGCATCGGGTCAGGTACCCACGGGTTACCCGAAATGAGGGTCAGGTTCGAGTACCAGATTCCCCAGAAAGCAGGTTGCGAGTCGGGTGCGTGTAGTGGGGCTGCGGGTTCGCATCGGGTGCCGGGCTGAAAAATTAGACCCACGCAGGGCATTAGGACAGGTACCCGCGGGTTACCCGAAATG